>NW_028301610.1:60080833-60383863 GCF_987345545.1 Pholcus phalangioides | reverse complement strand
AAATTGATTTCTAGATTTAAAAATTTACCGAAACGAAATGTACAATTACCTTTAAAAGTTGGATGTAAATTACCGGATAGAGCGAATGAAATTTGTGAAAATGACTTGATGCGTGAAATACCCTATAGATCATTAATAGGATGTTTGTCATTTATAGCAAGTCGTTCGAGACCCGACATTTCATACGTAGTTAATACTATGGCACAATTTTGTAATGGGTACACGTATCACCATTGGACTGTTTTAGTTGATGTATTGAATTATATTTTTGAGACTAAGCATTATAAGATAAATTTGTCTAATGTAAAGAATTTTTTATTGAAAGCATATTCTGATGCAAATTGGGGATGTAATCTTAGTGAAAGACATTCAACTAGTGGATATTTGATTATGCTCGGAGAAATCCCGGTATCATGGAAATCGCAGAAGCAAAAATGCATTGCATTGAGTTCCATGGAATCGGAATTTGTAGCTTTAACTGAATGTTCGAAGGAATTAATATGGTATTCAAGGATACTTAAAGAATTGAATGTTCTTGAAAATGAAATTGCTATATTGTATTGTGATAACCAAGCGGCTATTCATTTTGCTAAAAATAATGTTGAAAATAATAAGACCAAGCATATAGACATTAAGTACAAGTTTGTACGTAAATTGTTGAATGATAACTTATTTCAATTGAAGTATGTAAGTACGAAATATAATCTTGCAGATTTTTTAACTAAGCCTCTTGTCAAGGAGAAATTTAAAAAAATTGTTGATGGACTTTTCAATTATTCTTTGATTCGATCAATGGGGCCGATTGTTGGTTTTCATGTTTTTGCTCGATCAAATTCCATATTGAGTGGATATGCAAATGTAAGTACCGCGTCGGATGACGTAGTGAGATTGTATAAAAAAGATTATGTGAACTCCGATCAGATGGTGGTGATGAAGACGGAGAACGATACGGGTATGTCGATTGATAAGGTTTTTGAGCTTAAGGATTTGTAATAAATAGATGTGTTAGTATGAAAAAATTCATGTCTTTATTTGAATTGAATTTTTTTTTTTTAACATGCCTGTCATCACATGAAGTGGTGCACTGAGGTGGATGTGATCGAACACGTCGGTCCGTCGTACCCTCCTGCATCCAATGATCACATATCCGCATTACAGTTGTTTGGTTTCGTCCAACACGACTACCGATTTCCCTGAAAGATAATCCACAATCTCGGTAGGCCACTATCCTTTCTCTGTCGAACTCGGATACTTGATCAAAAGATGATCGCTGTTTTCTACGAGGCATAATTGATCGTTTTTTTTTAAAAAACCACAAGAAAAACACAATTGCCGTACTTCAAATCGTCGAAATCTCTAAGCCTTAAATAGCGCTTTGAAGTGGCGCCACAGGCGCGCGTAATGTGCATCTGCGCTGAAATTCTAATCATTTGCATATCTCACCTCCGCTAATGCATGTTGTAAATTTCATATTATTTGCATGCTTCCTTCAGGGTGTTGCATTTACAGTGGCCAGCAGTGTATTTATGTGATGAAAGAAAGAATATAACCTAAAATTCCATCATGAAACAAACCACAAGAGTTATCTAGTAACATAGCTCTTCCATTGCATTTGTCTAATATGGTGCATTAGCCATGAATGGATGTTGCAGCTCTAGGATGACCTGGAATGGGTCTATGCATTTGAAGATGAGTACTGGGTCTATGCTGGCATTTATATTTTAAAGCACTAGTAAATAAAATGGAAAAAACTCGAAAAAAAATATTTTAGTTTAACAAGAATCAAATCACATCCTGTAATTTTTTTACATAAAATAGCTAAACCATCAAACCTGAATGGGAGACTAAATCTGCTGAAATGAACTTTCTGTGTGAAAATCTTCTCATCATTTTTGACAAACCATCCTTTAACAATATCAGATACCGAATGCACACCAGAAATCCAAGTTCCGGTGTTTAGTACATGACCCTGTAAATGAGGAAAAACTTGTTATGATAGCATTTGCAAGAAAAAACATTAGTTTGCAAGAAATTCTTTGATACTGCTCATGTCAACATGAGCAGTATAATTTTTGGATTTTGGGTTGCTGTCTATAGGTTTGAATGACAACCATATTTAGTTATCAAAACATCATGGCCCTCAGGTAAAGTGATTTTTATGAGGCCCCATTCCCGGCTAGAAATACCCACCTGCTAACTTGCATAATTGCTCTCGAAAATTGTATTCAGATCTACCCATCATGGGGGCCCCCCAGGCCGTATCCACGAGTGAAGACGGCACTGTCAGTTATGATCAGTTTCTCTATTTTCTAGATGTAAATAACCTAGTTTAGCATTTTGCTTGCTGTAGACTATGTGTTTGTATTTGTAAATAAATAACACATGAAATGAATTTTTATTCTGCTCACAATAATGATATTTTGATGAATTTTTTGCTGAATTGTATAGCTAAAATTTTTTAGTAGATATTTCATACATGACAAACAACAAATTTTTACACAGTACAAAAAACTTGTAAACATTTATATTTCACAATATTTGAATTCAAATATGAGTGGACAGGAAAATAAGTTTTTATAAGTAAAAGCTCCAACTATAAAAGCACTTGTGTCATGAGAACATTTTACTATATAAGGACTTTCATTCAATCGTAGAATTGAACACTTTTTTTTCTTTGCTCTCACTTTTTGGCTGGAACTTTTATGGGTGAGAGGTCCAGCTCTTACCGGCCAGACTGACCCAGATTGGTTTGAAATTCAGTTAAAAAGGTTATAAAACAGAATGAAATAAGAGTTTTCCTCTGCCACTGGATTCTCCCAAGGGCAAAGGGTGATGGTGGGCGAGTGTTGTGCTTTTGCATTTTGAGTGGCTTTTGGCTAAGTTATCTTTTTAGTTTTGTTTGTTAGCTTTTATTATAATTTCTATTTTGAGCAGCTTTTAAGATCTTTTTTTGTAATGTGAATTTTGCTTTTTGTGAAAATTGAACTTATTTATCATGACCAAAGTTGCAGTTAGTGTTTAAAGTGATTTGATTGAAAAGTAGTAATATTTTAAAATAATTTTGAAAAGAATAAATGACTTAAAAAATTAATGATTAAAATTAAAATGTTTGAATACACTAATGTTTCTGCAAGTTTTTCACTGCGTCATTCATTTTGATTTTTACATGTTCGTGACATGGCCAACAATACTTGTTATGATTTGTGAAGATTCATTTGACATACAGAAGAAAAAAATTACCAGGAACACCTATTTGTTGTTTAGTAGAGCTATTTCTGGCCATTAAAAGTGACTGAACTTGATGTGACATAAATAATAATTGCATCGGTAAGAAGAAGAACAGTACTAGTCAAAAGTTTCCAATTTGAGATAGGTTTTAAGTTTTGAAACCGATACTTTTCATGCACTAATTCAAATTTAAAACATGCCTATAGAGCCAATGAAGGAAGGCTGCTATATTACTGCTCTTAAAAACAATTTATAGATCTACATTTATCTAACTGATTCATAAAAAAAAGGTGGGATTTGGACTAGGACTTTTCTTCTTCTCACCAATTCAATTTAAATCAAATGAAATCAAATTAGTTGTTCAAAAAACATTCTATAAAACCAAAATTCAAAATTAGAAAATGTACCTCTGGTCCAGGAGATATTTTTACATATATTTCAACAGAGTTGAGATCACCTGTAAATGAAATGTTCATTAACTTGAAAAATAATCATAGTAAATAAATAAATAAGTATATATTTGTATTTCATTCTATGAAATCTAATATTTATTAAACAAACCTGGAAAATTCTTTTTAAGCAAAGAAACTCCATAGTCCGATGGAATAGAATCAAATCCACATGATAAAACGATATATGCTCCTGTTTTCACTGCTTCATGAAAGTATTTGGCTTGCATTGATTCCAGATACTGTAAAAAAGGGATCATAATATGCATATTTTTTTAATCAAACACAAATTGCAATTTTTTTCACTCACTGATGTTGTAAGAAAAACTCCCTCAGAAGGAGCAATTTCATTTTTACATGTGCTTTAATCAAAGTACAAATTTATTCATAGCTAAATGGCTGAGAAATCATTAAGCTAAATTTATTATAATTCTACAATAAATGTCCCTAGAACAAAACTCAATCACAATAAATGATAATATATTATTAATTGAATATACTATGATAATAAATTATCATAGCACACATCAATCTTAATATATTGTGGACAGTATTCTGCAAAACAAACTGATCGTTGGTGCTTGCACATTTTAACACATCTGTACCTCAGAACCATACCATGGTATCCATTTGAGTGATTTTACAGTATGAAGGGAAAACAATAATTTATCTCATTATTTTGTTAATTCCTTTGAAAAGTATATTGGGTCACACTGTAGTCTGTGGTTTTGGCTACTTCATTTAAAAATTATTTTAGCTAAAATACAATACTATAGCCCTAAACTACAGAATGAGAACTACAAGAACTTTAAATTGACAAAAATGGACAAAGGATAGTATGGTTCTGGGGTACACATATAACAGAGCCTTCGTATATCATGGAATTGAATACATAACTACACTGCTTCATCATGTCCCTTCGTTATTTTATTGAATTAATAAAACAATTTCTATATATCTCATTGTATCATGGTTAGGTTTTAATGCAGGAGTAAAACATGCCTCTACCCACATTTACAGTCTTGTCTTCTGTGCTTGCGAAAAGAATGATGCCTTTTCATGTCAAGGTGTCTACCAAATACCAAAAGCAAAATTTGGTGACTTTTTGGTGACCTTTTTCTCATTCGCAGGGCTCCCACTCTGAAAATTAGAAAAAGTAGGATGGGGAGGGTACCCTCCTTCGACAACATAATCATGGCATAATAAAAAAAAATCCCTATAAATTTTTTTTTTAAATTTTAAAATTAGTTTTTTTTCATAGCACACTATTTCAGTATCCTGTAAGACTGACTCAAGCTAAAGCAAAATGACAGAAATGTCTTGGTTACAAAAAAATTTTTTTGGCCAAAATAGGGTATAGGTAATTCTTTTCTGATCTCCTCACAATAGATATATAATACATTCTTTTTTTTGGGAGTCTTCCACAGTCCAGTCTGTCAACTCTCTTTGATAATACACACAGCAAATTATGAAGATATTTAAGTTTTTTAAGAATGATGCTCTTTCGATACTACTACCAAAAGCAAAATATGTAAATTACACAAGGTCTGATATAAATAAGTCAAGGTGGACCAGATGGGTTTTACTGCATTGTCCATCCCTTTTAAAAAGAATTTGTTTAAATTTTAGTGGTCAATGCCAGTGTAATCGTTTTTGACAAATAAGCACTTTCACGTCTAGCTCTTTACTTCAGCATTGTAAATATTGTTTGTGCCTCTGCATGCCCTAAAAATACAGAAGAAAATTTAATGTTTTTGGGTATCATCAAAGTCACAAAACCTAAAATAGGTCTATGTACCCAACCACTTTGTTATGCAAACTGTTGTTTCACCTATACATGAAATGAGCACAATTTTGAACAATTAATGTTAGTTACTGTTTAAGACCATGAAGTAGTAAATACAAAATTATTTTTTTCCAACCACGCAGAAGTTTTTAACGACTACTGTACTTGTAGAAACCTCAAACTACGCAAATGAAAAGTTATTAAACCACCAAATGGTCCACATACACCCTCCCCCCAAATAACCTTAAAAACAATATGATTTCTAGAGAGATATGGATGGCTTTTTTCTCAGCCAGAGATATCAAGGGAACAGTTATTTTCCGGATATTATGCTGAGGTGAGCTCAGAAAGAAAAGTCATCACGTCTCCGCCGGGACTCGAACCCAGGCCCTCTTGCTCCTCCGGGCAAGCATGCTTGCCCGGTTTGCAAGAGGGCCTGGGTTCGAGTCCCGGCGGAGACGTGATGACTTTTCTTTCTGAGCTCACCTCAGCATAATATCCGGAAAATAACTGTTCCCTTAATATGATTTCTGCTTTGGCAGAATCGTTAATTGCAATCTACTGCATACGCCCTTGCGAGTTGTATATACGGACGTCTGGCAACCCTTGACCACCACCCCTCATCAATGCTTTTGTCTTATCTGAGTTTCTTTGCCACCTACAACAAAGCTTTCCAAAGTAAGCTCCGTGGGTGCATCCGCGTTTGTTGAAAACGTGTCCCTCGAATGCAAATCAACTGAACACACTATTCATCGATATTAAGCTGTGTGAACAGCAGCAGCATCGCGCTAAGACGCATAGCAACAGTGAGCTCAAAACAGAGCAAAAGACCCAAACGCATTGAATGGAGCAAGGAGCGCTTGATCGAGCAGTTTGTTCAGTCAGAAATCGGTGCGCATCGCCAGACAGGGTTTCATCAGAAGAAAACACAGTCTTAATAGAATGCGCATGAATGAGCCCTTTCTTTAATGATTGCATTAACGTGTACAGGCAAAGCGTATTGGTGCAGGTAAAATAAAAAAATTAGAAGGAACGTTTCTTATATACGAGAGCTGAAACCATCATTTAAGAGTAGAAACATAGTCCAGCCGATTTTCCAATTCAGAGGGAAGCACAGTAGAGGGCTGATGCAGCCCGGGGACTCTAAATGAGATAATTTTCATTTGTTTTTTCACATCATAAATTCACTACATGGGGCCCATGAAAAATTTGGCCTGAGCCCGCCAAATATCTCAGCTTAGGGGGCCCTACTACAAGATGTGGTGCCACTACACCAGTGTTTCTCAACCTTTAGAATCCAGCGGAAAGGTTGATTTCTTTTTCTTGAATGGAAGGCCTGGGCATACACAAGATTAATGGGAAATAAATGGGTAAAAATGCAGCAATAAACCACTCACAACCCAGTTTGGCGGATGCCAGGGTTCGGTGGCTGAGGAACACTGCACTAGACCAACCAAGGTTCCTTTTTGAAGGACGGATTTCTCATATTCCTTTTCCTCTATTCACATTTTTTAAGTCCAATATTAGATGCTTGTTACTTGCTCTATCGTCATGCTTAGGTGTTCATTTAGATCAGGCATCTTCAATCCGTTGCTCGTGAGCACCCAGAGTGCTCAATGCTTGTATCTGTTTGGTGCTTGTGAGCACTTGATCACCGTTTCATTTAAACACCTTGTGCAAAATACATTCAATTATTAGAATCATTCGGATTTCATGTATTCGTATGTCAAGCATGACGTAAGTGTAACCTTCTTTTGATAATGGGTACAGGCAGTGCTCGTGACTGGAAAAAGGTTAAAGACCTCTGGGGGTCTATTACGCTCATGTCGTTATGCTCACGTTTCAAACGTATTTGGGGTTTGCGGTGCATTGTGGGATAGATTTACGTCACCATCGTAAAAGGTTGATTTTTCTCACTGCGTTACTAGCGATTTTTGTTATCAACATCGCTACGGCAACCATTCGCTAACGAGAACCGGAGACCACTCGTTATGTTCGCGTTACGGAAATAAACATGGCCGCTCGCGCATACATTTTTCGATGGCCAGAGCAACGGAGACGAATTAGTTAGAATTGGAAATTATTCATTCATTATTAATTCTCTGAATTACGTTCCTTAATTTAGTAACATGATTCAGAGACAGCATTATCGTTTAAAATGTTATCTGTACCCATACTGATTGGAAAAAATTATTCATAGTGGTAAATCGTTATAAATTATTATACTCGGTACAAAAATAAATCACTCTTCGAAACGGTTTTTTTTTTTTTTTAAAATCTTGCATGGAAATGCCTTTATTCTAATCTTAAACTCATCTCAATATAAGAATATTATTTAACTGATAAATCTCTCTATCGCGATGTTTTCAAGACATTTTGAAATTCGCTCAATATTTTTTTATACATCTCGTTCAAAATCGACGTCAATATATATTTAAACGTCTCCAGATTTTCCCCTTCTTAATTCGTTTAATAACATTGATATTTTGTAATATCAATTAAGTATTGCTACTTTCTGTGCAGTACACAGAAGTGTAATGCAGTAAACACCAAGTCACACACACACTATACTCTGCGCACTAAAAGTACACTATAAAAAATCAAAGTAAATTTTATTAATCAACAAATAAATTTTTCCTAATCCTTGAGTGCATTTTTTGATCGGAGTATAAAAAAGATGTCAACAACAGTGTAAATTTGGTACCGCTTCATTTTCATGTGTGAAACAAGGAGACCAATTTTCTAATTAATGATGTAAATAAAAGGTTACTTGTTCTTGATTTTGACTTAATATCAAGACGGTAGATAAAAATGTGTTAAAAACATGGTAATATATGATGATATTTTTGATAGTCGTTTTGGAAATTCATATCATTGAACTTCAATAGAAAATCATTTTTTAAAAATAATAATTTAGAAAATTTCCCCAAGCCAATATCATGTGCGTGCATAGCCTACCTTTTTCTCAAATATTTGATGAAAATAAAAAGAATCCGGATGAATTTAAAAAAAAAATGTAGCTTAGAAAATTAGGGACAACCAACACACACAAACGCGCACAAATAAATAAAATAATAATAACGCACGTGCTGCAGCACTCGTTGATAGTGATGATGATTATCAGCAGCGGAGAAAATTATCCGATTGGTTCATCCCTTCTGGAGCTAACGCAACTCTCGGACCAGGGAGTTTTTCGTAAAATAGATAACGGCATACTGCGGGTTGCTGAGAAAAATTAAGTTTTTGACGATGGTCGCTGAGATTTGCGTTATGAAGCTCGTAAAATAGATAACGACATACCGCGGGTTGCTGAGAAAAATCAAGTTTTTGACAACGTTCGCTGAGATTTGCGTTATGAGGCTCATTGAGAATTTGCGTTAAGGGCGTGACGTCACTAACGACCTCGTTGTATAATGACGTGAGCGTAATAGACCCCCAGGTCTAGATCGCAAGCTTGTTACCATATTCCAATGGTTCTCTTTTGTCAGCTGCCTCCCTTGTGTAATTCATGGTTCATCAGCGGCTTCCGAAGAACCACTTTAAAGCATAGGTTTTGTGTGCACAAATCCATATTTTGATGCTCCTAAGAGCCCAGATACACACTTTTGGAAGCACTGTGGTACTCCTTTAAATTCGGCCTAAAAGTTATATCGCAACACAAATTATACAACGGCGAACGATTCCAATGTCGATCTTTTCTTGAACTCCCTCGTTCTGTCACATGCGTATACTGTACGATTTTATTGTTCGCTATAGCTAGTGTAACGTACTTTGCTGTCGTTACATCCCGGATTCTATTTTTATCTTTCCCAATATAATTTTGCCAGACAGATGACAATAATGATATGGCAACTATTTCATTTACTTAAGACTTTTATTACAGCGTTACTCTTTAGATTTTACAACAAAACATTTTAAGCCTGCAAAACATGCATTGGTAAAATTTCTTTAGAGTTTTAGCATTAATATATCACAGATTCAAAATGTTCTTCCCAATCGGTCCATCGATTACACCCTTCGGGATGTCACTGTCACAAGAACGAACAGTTCACTTCTTGATTGATTTGTCCAATCGATCTCCAGGTGAAATGAAAGCTCCATATGAACAGCATCATGCATCCAAAGAGACGACGAACCCAATGAATATCCCATCATAGACGACAGCCAACATCTCATAGACACTTCAACACAGGAAGAGCGATTTTTGACTAGAAGATGAAGAGTATGATCAATGGATTGAACAGCGTCGAGGCACCCAGCTAAATGGTGGCTACAGCTACTCATGGTTTCCGGAATGAGGTGGAATGAAAACATCACATGTGAAATGAAATGCAACAATCAAGGATCAACGTGTCTGTTCGCTGCACACTACTGGCATATAAGGGAAAACTTCCCATCTCACATTATTACCGGAACCAATCCGTATCAAGATTCGGCGGCGCTAGAACCAACGTAACATTTTGACAAATAAATTTGAATATTCACATGAGTTTAGAATAATATTGTAGAACTATGATATTCGGCATCTGGCAGCACAAAAGACCGTAAACATGGTAGTCGATCTGCGGCACATGATCTCACTGATCGATCCCAGAATCAATGTAAAAGGTAATAAAAATATTAAAATAACTAGAAAAGGACTATTTCCGCCAGGGCCTAAATGGTAATGTTACACTAGTCAGTAAAGATCGATGCAATAAAAAAAAAAAAATGGATAATAATTTTTTAAAAAATTCTTTCGCTGGGGAAAAAATTGGTGCCTTTTCACCTGGCGCCCCACAAAGATGGGGCTGACAGGGCTGCAGCTCTAAGGTCCGGGACAATCACCATCATTGTTTTTCATGCTATAAATTTACTACAGAGGCAACCCCTCAATGAAAATTTTGGCTTGCGGACCCCCCAAAGATCCAACAGCCCTGCTCCACGATGTGGGGGGGGGGGGAAGATCATGTCCTTTCTACCAAAAACCAATATTGTTGGTTTCTACTGCCATGGTCTATTACAGTCCCCCTCCTCCTCTAGGAATTATTACGTGATCCTCAGAACACTGCTTTAGGGGGAATATTACAGATGTTGGAAGGTACGGACAAGCAAAGAAAGAAAAGTTCTTTTTTGTTCATCCAGTCTAAATAGCTTTTTTGCCTCACCCATATAATGTCTGCCTCAATGTAGGGTGGCTACACATTGTTCTTTTCTGTTGCTACTTACCCATCCATCCCTCCGGGACAAAAAAAAAAGAATGAATAAAACCTGAGAGAGAAGAAAGGAAATATTGAATGCCACAGCTTTTCAAAGCCTAGATTTTAGGGGAAAAAAATCGAAAAAAAAGATCTCTGAGAATCAAAAAAATTGGTGACCCTTTACTAAAATTTTGTGACTTTTCCGGGACTGCCCTGCATGTTTCCTGTTGACAATTGAGTTGAAAGAAAAACAGTGCATTTCATATTTTTTTTACATTCACTAAATGGAAAACATATTACTTAATTGAAACTTGCACAATCTTGATAATTGTTTGAACATTCTTGCTGTTAAAGTGTAATTCTAAAAAGCAATCAAAATTTAAAAAAAAGTTTTAAAAAAAAACATGAAATAAAATGAAAAAATTTTATTTAAAAAAAAGTATACAGTAGAGCCTCTCCAATCCAACCACTAGGAGTGCACCAGAGTTAGGTTAAAGATCCAGATAAATGAAAGATATTTAAACCAGTGCAAAATTATATACTCACAGTATAAAAACATTAAAAAGTTTTCAAAAGATTCAATAATGCACTGCTCAAAACAACTAGAAAATACATATTATTCATTTAAATTTATTAAAAATTTAAATGAAATTTAAAATTTTGTTGATGATCAGCTCTTTGACACAACTTTTTGTGAATACCTAACAATGTTCTTTGTCAATATTTTATCAATTAAAATGTTTAAAAAACACAATTAAAATGAAAACATTTCCCCTAATTGTTTTTAGCAGTACATTATATTTAAAATATTTGTTTATTACCTGCGGTTCTCCACTTAAATCCACATGATGTGTTCCATTTTTCACACATGCAGCAATGACAATTTCTCCATAAAGCTTATACTAAGAAAAAATACACTTGATTTATTAATTTGTAATAATTTACTCATTGAGTGAAAATGAAGTTTTCCTGAATTGAAACTGGGAAAATTTTTGTTTTACAATGCCATCAACTGTGTAAACACCAAAATTTTATAATTCTATAAAACTGATAGCAAAGGAGTAGAAAACAACTTTGCCAACTTTCTAACTAATCTTTATTAACTTGTCAAGTAATAGAAAATAAAGATATAATCCATAATAAGGGATGAATACTTAGTATTATACAGGGTGCGAACTGTTGATCCTAGAGGCATACTTCCAATTATAAAAAGTATCTAAATAACGTGTAGTATTCAGATACGTCACTCACGTTGCAAGGGAGTTATATAGTTATTAAAATAATAACTTTTCAAACCAACACCTGTGCTTTCAAAAACTTAATTAGAAAGTAGTTGCTCTGTCTCTCAAGGTCACCATCGCATCATTTCATCACGAAACCAACACAAAACCACTGAGGCCAATCAAAAAATTCCTTCTTTCTAAGTGCAATATTCGCTGAAACATTTGAATTCAAAAATCAGAGAAAAGTTGAAAAAAAAACTGCATAAATGAGAGGAAAAACTTTTTCCTGTTAGTTTATACTGTTTTTTTTTCAACTTTTCTGTGTTTTTTTAATTGAAATATTTCAGCGAATATTGCACTTAGAAAGAAGGAATTTTATGGATGACCTCAGTAGAAACAGGGCAACAAGCTTTTAATTGGGTTTTTGAGCACAGGGTGTCCATAGACAAAAGTTAATGTATTTTAATAACTATATAACCCTTTGCAACATGAATGACACATCTGAGTACTATAGTGCCCCCTAAGCCTAAAAGGCGTATCTCAATTTTTTTTACATTTTTGCTACCTGACTTAATTTTTGCTTCTAGTTTCATTTGCTACCTCACATTATTCTTAAGCCTGGAGGCCGTATCTTATTTAGAAATAGTAAAATAGTAAAAAGCACTAAAGAAACAAGTCTTATCTCAAAAAACTTAAAATCCTAAAGAAATTGACAGTATTTCAGTTTCCTTGATTTTTTGAGATAAGACGTCAGTATACGTTATTTGGATACTTTTTTAACTGGAAGTATACTTCTAGGATCAATGGTTTGCCAGTAAAATCTCATGCACCCTGTATAATATAAACTTCTATCAAATAAGAGGTTAATTTATATTCAAGGGACAAAAAAAAAAACAGTAATTACACTGAAATTCATTTTTATTCTCGAAAAATGCAGGGATACAGCACTTGCGTCAAGCTCACAAATATATTTTACTGGTTTTTCCCCCTCTGCAGCAGATAGGCTCTTGTGGAGCTTATTCCAAGAAATACAGAACTTTACAGACTGCCCTAAAACATCAGTACATTTCTTTCTTTTTTGTAAACAAAATTTGAAATAAAACTTTCCAACTACATAAAAATGGTGGCTGAAGCAAGATATTTTCATATGTTCATTTGGATTTGAATTAGCCATTGCTTTCTGACAGTTTTTATTTGATCCTTGTTGTAGCAGAGTGTTACGCTGTCATTTAAATGCTTCAATTCAGGGATACCAATTTTGGTTAGGGACAATTCAAGGTTGTTGTGTTGAATGGAGTTTTTTCTAACAGGGTTGTAAATGCATGAAATGCCTTACCGTCTGATGGTGTGAATTCTCACATGATAAGACACCCTCAAGAGAAAATATGATAACCTGGGTAGGGGTAATCAAGAATCTACCCATACTTGAATGAATGACAGCCATATTTTTATGGTCAGTTTATTTCAGTACTTTAGTTTTTTTCTGATTTATTGCTATTGGGTTGCATTATTTAGGCTATGACAACCATATTTTTATGGGCTTTTTGCAATATTTATTTCTTTTTTTTATAGACTTCTTATTTTTCATTATTTTTTTCCAGCCACCTTGTTGGGCAATGTGGCAATTTTGCCTGTTGTGGCTTTAGATTTGTAAACATGGTTGTTTATCTTTTACATTGATTTTCATAGTTTTCAATTTGTTTTTGTGTTGCGTTTTTTCAGTTAGATTTCAAATACACATACATGTCATATACACTGGTGTAAGAAATTAAGAGAATTCGCAAACTTGGTTGATTATCTCTAGAACTACTGTACCGATTTTAATGAAATCTGATATGTACATACATTGATACAATAGAAAACAAATAACCATTCAATAATTGTAATACACACGCATGATCGTGCGTAACACTCATTGGAGTCGGAAGGTATGAAACACCGGTTGCAGAATAAACAAAAAAATGGGTTAATAGGGGGTATGGTCCCCTCTTACAGATATACAGGTCTCACAGCGTGATTTCATACTTGAAATAAGGCAGTTTATCATTTCCTGTGGCAATTGGTCCCACTCGTTCAGCAACGCTGTTTTCATTCCCTGGATGGTTCCCGGAGGGGAGTTGCAATCGCCCTTCCCAGAACATCCCAGACATGCTCTATAGGGTTAAGGTCTGGAGATCTGGCTGGCCAATCCATCCAGCGAATATCCTCACTCTCTAGAAAATCGTCGAGCAGAAGAGCTCTATGTGGCCTCGCGTTATCATCCATTAAAATTAACTCGGGGCCAACTGCACCCCTGAAAAGGTGAACATAGAGCTCCAAGTGTATGTTTCATCCCTATACCTCACACCAGTCACAGTGCCTCTTTCAAAGACATGGAGAGGTGTGCGGCCATCCAACATGATGCCTGCCCAGACCATTAAACCTCCTCCGCCATAATGGTCGATTTCACGGACATTGGAGGGTAGGTAGGGGGTCCCTGGTTCTCTCCATATGAACGTAGGGCGAGAATCGGTGCTTAGGCTGAACCAGGACTCATCAGTGAAGAGACCGGTCGCCCACTGATCCATACTCCAATCTCTATGCTCTCTGCACCATCATAAACAGATTCTCCAGTCCATAGAAGCAGGGTTGTTTGGTTTAAACCACATTGGTTTTAACCAAGTGGTTTTTTTCAAAAAATCAAATAAAAGTTGCCTAAATATAATTTTTTTCCTTGAAAAATATCATATTGGTTCATTATTAGCCAAAATGTTTCATTTTTACCACATTTTATATCCTTGGGGTACATTCTGATGGTATATCTATAAATGACATAAGATTTTATAAGCGGTTTTTTTCAAAAAGTCTCATAAAAGTGGCCGGAATATATATATATTTTTCATATGAAGTATCTTAGTTATTTAAAGTTATATACAAAAGCCAAAATTTCTCATTCTTACAACATTTTCTACCCTTTGGCTACATTCTGATGCTCTAACTTTAGCAAATTCATGAATAAGGATTGCATCACACATCTAAATGTAGTGGTGTATTATCTCACAGGGTTTCTTTTTCCCTTCACAAAGAAGCAGCTACAGTAGTGACACCATCATGCTAGGGGCAGGTGGTCCTATAATCCAATAAAGACATTAGCTGTCCTTAAAGGACAAAGATCAGTGTACTAGTAGTTACATTACCTCACATACATTTTCATTTTCTTTCCCATAAGTAGCAGCACATCTCCTACTGTATATCTCCCAGTCTTAATATTCAATAGTTGTTTTTTTATACTTTCACACACCACTGTTAAGCCCAGTTAATCAAGGTTCTACTGAATAATAATAACAGATTTATAAAAAATAATCAGCTATATACGGAGTGATTATAATTTAAGATTTGATTCCAAAACTATACAATAAGTACTGATCAGAATGACTTGAAAATTTCCATGGATACTCCTGAAGCAATGGAAGTTTCTTTCGCAAAAGAAAAAAGTGCAAAATGCACAAGTAGATGATGCTGTACTTGGCCAGCAGTATAATCTATTTTGTGCAACCACATCATTTCAGCACTTCCACAGCATCAGTGTGTGGATAGAACTTCTATCAAGATGCACATTGTAATACCAGCAAAGCAGCTGCTGAAGACCCATTTTGACAGGATGCACCTTAACCCTTGCAACTTCTGGCTGTGGGTGTAATAAACAGTGGTCAGATTGCAAACTTTGAATTGCAATCTCCAGCACATTCCCCATACGTTAGAAGTTCCTCAGGAATATTAACGGGGGGGGGGGGGCATTTGGTTTAATAAAGCTGAATTGCAAGCACATCTACATCATGACCATGGCATACTCCGATTCTGTTGTTGAACAACAATTTTTGTGCTTTCAACCTCAGGTTGAACAACATATTTAACATTTCTTAAGTAAGTTGTAGTTATTTGTTCAATTACTTCGTTTTTTGTGATGTTTCCATGAATTATGAAATCATGAAATGCTATAATTAAGGTATCATTTTGCCATGACTGGCTATCGTTTCCATTCTGCGAGCAAATTTCGCACATGTTGGATGATGTCATTAATTTTACATTTTTAAGTATTTTTTCCCCTTTACCAAATAAAATTGAATTTTTTCAGGAATATTCATGTCAATTTTCAAGTCATTTTGACAATCATTCTTTTTTTACAGTGTTTTGAAATCAGAACCTTAGTTATAATCACCCTGTATATCGTAAATCATTGCTAATTAATCTGCATTATTTATGCTTCATTAAATACATTATATTTACCTAATTTTTATTACTTTTTTCAAAATAGCTTCCTAATTAAGCATACTGAAAGTAACTGGAGAAAAACCTTTATATACTATATGATTAATAATAACATTGAAAGAATTTTCAAACACACAGTAATCCATTAAATTGAGCAAAAAATAATTAAATTGCAAAAGTTGGTTTTTGTTAAAATGTAAGAAATATTTATTGATTAATTGTATGGGAATAGTGTTAATTACATTAATAACCATTTCATTTTAGTTAATTATTAGAAGTTTGAATGATTTTTTAGAAATTTCATTGTTTTTAATGTTAATACTATTTGAAACAAAAAAACCAGTTTAAACCAAAAAAACCCGGTATTTTGGTTTTTTTTTAAAAAAACGGTTTTTTTACCAACCCTGCATAGAAGTGAGCGGGACGCAAACAGCAGGTCTTCTTACAAACAACCCTCTCTCTTTTGGAAAGTCACCCCGGATACCTGGGTTCCTGTGGCTGCATACAAGTCAAGAGAGAGCTGAGAAGCTATAGCACTACTGTTATGCCTCACTATAATCGACAAATGGCGATCTTCTCTGGCCGTCGTGGCTCTTGGACGACCTTGCCCAGGCTTTCTCTCGATGGATCCGGTATCCTGGAACTGTTTCCATAAGTTACACACGACGCTGGGCGTTAAATTGAACTCTCTACAAATCTGGACTTAAGATAGGCCTGCTTCTAGCCTCCCCACAATTCACCACCTCATTCCATCATCTAAACGTTGGTGGTTACTCATTTTTACTGTTACCATTTGAAATTAACCGATTGCTGCAAAATAACACCAAGAAATTCGCTGAGGTGTGCTAGCGAACGAAATGCATCTTAACTTACGCGTGCTTAGAAAGCCTGTTTCTCTACTGGCTCCGCCTACACACACGTGTACGCTTACGTATTTGACATACAAGATTTGCATTTTTGTCTAGAAGCAGTGGTTTTACATTCAGTTCAGTTCTCTTCATGAAATTCGATAAAATATGCAAATTCTCTCAATTTATTTCACCAGTGTACTTCAAAAATACAGTAACCCAATTAAAAATGCAATTAACAAAAATTATAAACAATATATACATGTGATAAATATCATACAATGCCCATATAAAATACTTATGGTTGTCTTATTCTAAGTATGGATAGCTTCTCGATAAACCCCAACATGTTTATCGTATTTCTTTGTAAACGTGTCAATTGTGTTACAATTTACTACCTCCGGGGGTAAGCTATTCCATTTATTAACAACCCTATTAGAGAAAAATTCCCTGCGACACCATAACCTTGCATTGTCCCTCACCAATCGATATTGGTGTCCCCTTGTAAAAGCATTCAGAATCTATCCAGGTTCCTTATTTTCCTAATGAACTTGAGTAAAGTAACAAGTAAAATTCAATCTTGAAAAATCTAGTTCCTTTTAATGTTTTCCAACAACTTAAATAAGAAAAAAAAAATTCAATTATGTTATAAACAACTGGTAACACAAAGTTGATCCATTTTTTTTCATAACTAAAAATTATTAGGTCTTTTATTTCTTCTTATAACAAGTGTGGTGATAATGTGATACAATTTCACAGTAATAGGCAGGAGGCAAATAAAAAAATAGTGAGACGAAAAATAAAAAATGGTTACCGGTCCAACACAATTCAACACAAGTTTAGTTCTGCTGCACATATCTTCAATGGAAGACTGGTTACTGACATCAGCTTCTATGATAGGGATACCAGTTACGTCAAAATCTGGAGTGGAAAAAAGATTACTAAAAATACATTTTTATTTTATAAACATTAAATATGAATGATATAATATATATTCAGCATGAATGAATGAATGCCAGAACTCTATCACTGAACTTATCCTGTTTATGAGAATTATTGAATTCCTTATATGCCAGATGTCTGACATCCCTAATGCCCCTTCATTGTTTTGCCTTTTTGGAATCCCTGAGTAAGAGGGGTGGGGTGTCATTCAGTTGTTGTGAAGCAATTTTGAAATCATTAAATAATACACCATATAGAGAGAAACGATGTCACTCTCCACTGTTCATACGAAGTACGAAAGCCTGGATAACCAAGCGGAGATCGAGATGTAGTTCGGGAAGAAAATTCACATTCCTCTGTGCCAACCACCAATCTTTCACTGTCCAGGCGAGTATTTTAACCATTGAACTACAGAGGACAGACATTTTCATTCCTTAGAGCATATGTATGAATGCTGAACGGGACTGCGCATGGACAGCCTCCTAGCTCTGTAAAGATCTACAAGTCTCGTAGATCTTTATCCTGATGCATGAATGTTTTAAGAAACAAATGTGTGTGATGTATCAGAAAATCACTGACAAATTTCCCGAGGAATGCAGTGGATTAGGTGGTGAAATTTCTGAACTTCAAAAATTGTTTGAATTCGATATCTTGCGAAAAATGAGATCTGAGTTGACAGATGTGAAAACTGAGTTGAAGGAAATGAAACAAGCAAATGAGAAACGACAATCAGAAAACATTCTATGGCAGAAAAAAATTGAAAATGTGTAAAATGAACTAGATAACATGTAACTTGGATCCAAATCAACAAACATTGAAATAGTGGGTGTTCCGGAAGCAACTGGAAAAGATGTCAAAAATCTCATCAAATATTGGTGTCCTAAACATGTATGAAAATGAAAATATTGTGAAACAACACAGGGTGAACTCGGTTAATAAAAACAGGACTAGACCAATCATTGTAAAATTTAGAGATAGTGGTATCTGAGATAAATGGTTGAAAGCCATGAAAGTTAAAAAAGTTCAATAGCAGAAGAGATTGATAATGCATACCCAGATTCAAAGATCTTTATCAACAAAAATCTCACAAAGAATCTGAAAAATTTGTTTTTCCACATTCGCCAGTTTCAAAAAATGAAAATTTTCAAATATGCCTGGATCAAGAATGGTAAAATATTGCTTCATATAGATCAGGGTGAAAATGCACATTGCATTCATTGTTTAGATGACTTGGACAAAATTCTTACTTAGTGAAAATGCTGGATTTTCAAGATGATATCTAAACAGACATTTCCTCGCCCTACCTTAGCTCTTTCTCTACGATATTGCAATTTATGGAACTTGAAGACAATTTGAATCAAGGTTGGCAAGGTTTTGGACAGTACGGTAAAAACCACGGTAAATACCATGGTTTTTGCCGTACTGTCCAAAACCTCCTATTTATAACTATAAGTGAAAAACTTTGCGATTTGATTATATTATATAAATTATATTATATTATTAAATATAATAAAATTTTGAAATTCAAAACAGTATGTGCAAAGGGTTATATGACTGATATCAGGTTATCAAGCAATTGAAACTGAACTTTCTTGAGGTTAGATATTAGATTTATGAAAACATAAAAGATACAAGAATGGGATAAAAATTTGTCACATGAAAATTAGAAAAAAGCAATAGATATGACTACAGAATGAAATTAAACTTACGTCATAATCGAGCACTAATAATCAAGTGCAGCTGCACCTTTTAACATTTGATAACACATAACTAATTTAGCTGCCCTATCTGTGCCAAAATGATTTCTAAGATAACAAAATTTTAAAATATTCTTTCAATTGATGCATAACTTGGGGGACACGAAAATAAAAAAACAATGTGTTAAAGACAGTCTTTGGCCTTCTTCTAGTGTTTTTCGTATTGCTGTCCCCCATGTGATAGAATTGTAAAGATAGCTTGAATTTGTTCGGTGAAATATTAACTCCTATCCTCATAAGAAGAGCAGCAATTTAAATTTAACAAAAACTTTGGGTCTTGAAGTCTTTTATCATCATATAGGCATAATCAGTGTTTGTGAAACCGTGTTCTGTTAGTCATGAGTAGGTACTACATAGTGTCCTCATTTTCTTCAGATATTTTCCTTTATTTATAATTAGTTATTAAAAATGGAGAATGTAAAATAGAAAGATCAATTTTTAAAATTTAAAGAAAAAGTTTGAAAAGTCAAAATAGAACAATTTGCATCAAATAAACACTACACCATTGATATACACTTCTCAAAACAATTAGGGGAGCACATGGTTTTAACAAAATTATGCAAAGATGTATACCGATAAGTAACATAAAATGAATCATCCATAAAGCCTAGCAGGAAACGGAAGAAGAAAACTTCATATGCAAATCAAAGTTCATGACGTCAAAAACCAGAAAAAGGAGATAAGGGCAGAAATCGGGATGTTGCAGAAACGTCTGTTTTACTGCCGTAACTGTGAAATTCGATTGCGCAGTATTTTTTTTTGAGACAAGATGACTTGAGGATGTCTCAACAACGTGATTTACCGGAATCCATGGCATGGCGTGTTATAGGCAGACTGGAATCCGGGCAAACACGACGTTTGAGTCGCGGACGCTGTTGGAGTCGCCATAAGTGTTGTTGCAAGGCTGTGGAATCGATTCCAAGAAACAGGAAATGTTAGACGTCGACCAGGGTAAGGTCGGCCACGCGCCACTACAGCAACTGATGACCGGTATATACGGTTAACAGCCCGTCGAAACAGAACAGAGAATGCTAAGCAGCTGCAAAGACGGTTGCTCTTGGCAACAGGACGAAGGGTGTCCAGCCAAACAGTACGTAATCGGCTTCATGAGGGAGGGCTCTATGCACGTAGGCCAATGGTCTGCATTCCGTTGACCCCACGCCACCGTGCGGCCCGAAGAAGATGGGCTGCTGAATATCGAGATTGGGAGCAACATAATTGGAGCCAAGTGCTGTTTACAGACGAATCCCGATTCAGTCTGGAGTGTGACACCCGACGTGTTCTGGTATGGAGGGACAGGGGCACTCGAAATAACCCCGCATTCGTTCATGAAAGGTCACAATACAGACGAGCTGGTTGGATGGTATGGGGTGGAATCAGCATAGGCGGACGTACGGACCTGCATATCATTCGGAATGGCACTTTGACGGCCCGAAGGTATGCAGACGAGATACTGCGACCTCATGTCATCCCTTACGCTGGAGCCATTGGAGATTCCTTTGTTTTCCAGGATGATAATGCCCGACCGCATAGAGCTCGTCTGGTGGAGAACATGCTTGAAGCTGAAACAATACAGCGTATGGAATGGCCAGCGTGCTCTCCTGACATGAATCCAATCGAGCATGTTTGGGACATGCTCGGACGACGCATTGCTGCGCGACCAAGGCCGCCTGTTACTGTCCGAGACTTGCAGATTGCATTTCTTGAGGAGTAGAACAGTATTCCCCAAAGTCTGATCGATAACCTCATCGCATCCATGGCAAACAGGTGTGCAGCAGTCTTAGCTGTTCGAGGAGACCACACGCCCTATTAAAACTCATGCATCATGTCTAAACAGTACTTTTTTTTATCGTTTACATGTAACCAAATTGTTGCCCTAAATCATCTTTTCATGTTTTTTCCATATTTTCAAAGAATTAAAGCTTAATTCCAAATTTTTTTACGTCTTTTTTCTGTATTGCGCATTGATACGCGTGTACTATCCATTGCATGCCAATATGTGGCTGTCTCGCACGGTTTTCTTCACTTTTTTGCTTGCTCCCCTAATTGTTTTGAGCAGTGTATATTCACATCATTATATTGTTATCTAATAAAAAATATTATTTGCGTTGAGTTTCACAATAATGCAATGATTATTTAACTGTGACTATGCGTATTTGGTACCTTCACTATAATATATTTTTTAAAGAAAAGTGTTTGGAGAAATTTGGCAGGGTTTTGGACAATCACTGTCCTAAATACAGTACCTGCTTTATAATCATACATGAAAAATAAGATGTGAAGTAGAAATAACATTTATGACAAACTAAAAAAATGAAAACAGTGTTTATTTAAACAGTTATATACGTGATATTAATTTACTATCAGATTTCCGACTTAAAACCATCAATTTGGTGAAAGTTTACTTAGAAAAAAAACAAATGACACCGTTTTGAAATATTTTTGATTTAGTTTTATTTTCTGCCAGTATTTTTTTTTAATATGTTAGTATCATGAAAAAAAAACCAAAAAATCCAAAAGGTTTCCACATAACATTTTGAAACTTGGAGGTTTTAGACAGTTTATCCCGCGTGTCCTGTCTAAAACCAGTTTCGGACATCCAAAACCCAAACCCTGATTTGAATATATTTTATTTAAACACAAGAAGCTTGTGAGAAAATTTCGATGAATTACTAGATTATTTAAATCAATTGCACCTTTCATTCAACCTGATATTATTGTCAGAAATTTTTTAAAACATAATGAAATAGACCTTTATAATATTCATGGTAACTATAGTTTTTACCAATGTCACACCTGAAATAAATCAGGTGGTGTTATATCATTCATAAAAGACCATTTGAGTGCATTTTGAAAATTGCAAATTAATATGTTGCTCATTTGCGTGATTCATTTACATCAACTCAGTTTTCACATCTTTCAACTCAGATCTCATTTCTTGCAACATATTAACGAGAAACCTTAAATATGCTCTTATTATCCCCTATATATAAAAATGGAAACAAAAATGAATTAAATTTGGTCAGAACATGATAACGCCAAAATCACATTTTTGAGATATAAGCATTTTCATTGTCATTTAAAAATCAAAAATAAAGCATATGCACAAATACAAATGAAAATATCATACATCAGAATGTTGTTTAGCCGTACGTGCATATTTGTGCATTTATCTCACTTCTAATTAGTTATAATTAGCGAGACTTACTTTTAGATCAAAAAGCCATTTTTTGGAGATATGTTCTGACCAAACACCACAAAATTATTGCCTGATTCAAATTCTTCCAATAATGTCTAAATTCGTTGAAAGTGTGATTAAAATGAAAATAATGGATTTCTTAAATACAAATTAGTACTTCTCGGACTCTCAGGATATTTTTTTACAAAATAAAAATATGGAAATGGTTATTTTAAAACTAATGGAAAATATCCATAAAAATGTAAATGAAGATGAAACACTAGCCATATTCTTAGATTTAAGCATTCTGAGATAAAGCTTTCGATAGCGTAGATCACAGAATCCTTCTGAGAAAAAAAATTACTGAGCTGGTTTTAGAGGCGCTGTGTATAATTGGATAAAAAATTATCTTGCAAATAGAATGCAAGCTGTAAAAATTAGGAATGTGGTTAGTGGTTTTAAATGTATAAACACGGGTGCTCCTCAAGGATCAGTTCTTGGCCCCATAGTATTTTTAATTTTTGTAAATGACTTAAAGTATCTTCAACTAAATGGACATTTAATCAGCTATGCTGATGACACTGTCATAACCATAGCAGCAGAAAATTATGAGGTTCTGAAAAGCCATGCAGAAGCTGAACTGTGTAAAATAAATATCTGGCTAAATAGTAATAAACTAGTCTTGAATCTTAATAAAACTAAATATATTAACTTTCAATTGTATAATGACAACAACAGAGAACAACTTGCAATTACAGTGTCACCCCAATCAGTCTGTTCTTTTCATCGTTGTGTATGCCCCACAATTGTTGAGATCAATGAAATGAAATACCTGGGAATAATGTTAAATAGAAATCTCCCACAATTATAATCAGTAATAAACTAAAATACATTAATATATTTTACCACTAAAAAACAATTTCAAGTGATTAATGCGCTTTATTTTGCATGGGTTTTCTCTTTTCTCTATTTTACAATATGGTATATGTATCTGGGGCGGTGACTACAGATTTAATTTAGAACTTATAATGAATAATTTAAAGAAAACCATCAATAGGTTCAAGGTTCATCAATCAACTTAACCTATTCTGATGGTATATGGGTCATTCCCAAAAAAAGTGTACACTTCACATTTTTGAGATGAAAAATTCAAAGTTGAATTTTTGAAATAAAGTTGGTCTCAAATTATAGCTAATGACTTGAAGTTTAATATTTCATAAATATTTTTCACTTTTATTTTGTAATAATGTTTTATTTTTGGGGTGACTGAAAATGATGGATTTTGTCCACTGTTACGAAAACAAATATCACTGTGAAAAAATATTATTTCTGCTGTTTTTACCCCTTAAAATAATGAAATCAGCTTATTTCTCATGCATAGGCTGAAAAAAAAGTAGTTTAGAAAAAATTGACTTTTTTCTGTCGTTTTGATCGTTTTTCATGATTTTTTTCGAAATAGCACATAGAAAAGTTTATTTTTTACATTTTTTCAACTACTTAAGATTAAATTTTTTTATTTCTGGCAGACAATGGGTCGATAACTTATAATTTAACATCTTAGTTAGAAGTGCTTATTGTTTTTGCCTGTGAACTGCAAAAATGCTTCCCGTAACAGATTGGACAGAAATGTTTAACTTAGAGTAAGCAATCACAATTATTCTAAATACACTTTTATTTTTTCAACAATTATATAGGCAATATCAAAGGTATCCCAGATTCCTCTATGACATCTGAAAAACATCCACGCTATGAGGAAATTTAAAAAAAACACGCCTCCCTCGTGGTTTGAATTTTGGCTCCGGCAAAATTTTTAAAATCTGGTCAAAGTGGATGTAAGAGATATCTTTGTCATCAGCTCCGAACAGCTTCCTAGCATCATTCATAGTTTTGAGGCGCATAACTTTGACCTCCCCATCATCTTCAATGTCATTTTTGGCTACAACAACGTATCGGTATGGTAGATTTATATACACCACCAGATTCAAATTTCACGAGCATATGAACACCTGCTTCAATTAGACCAGTTGAAATTTCTTTATTGCTGTTTCCTTTGGAGTCGATAGCATAGTTTTCACTATTTTCTTGAATGCCATTTCCCAGAGATTCAAACTCTGAAATCGGTTGTGGAACTTCCAGTTTTATACTTCTTTGGCAAGAGTAAGTTTTCTTTTTGTAGCATTGACGGAGATTAGCTTTTCTTTCACAAAAGCAAGAGACATCTCTGTATTGCAGCAATCCATTGCCAGTTGCTACTATTTGGTGGACTGCCATAGTGCCTTTCAACACAGGTATATCATTCGGGATAATTTTTTTTTTACCCTTCATTTTTTCATTTTTGATTTCGTGCAATCACATTGGTGGCATCTTTGAGAATTGCGAAAAACTGAGTGGCATCTGATATGTCATTCCCACATGCAACCAATCTATTAGCTGTCCTTTTCAATACAGCACCAACACCATCAACTGCTCCTTTGCCATGATTTGCTTCAAAAAAATTCCAAGTACACCACTTGAAATATTTTGCAACATATTTGTCCAATAAGTAAACATTTTTATTTTGTTTGTACTGAGTACAAGGTCCAAAAGTGAACCACATTTATTTCACATTCTTCTTTCATCACTTTCAAAATCGGTTCCAAATGAGCCCAAATAGATGAAGGTCCATGCTCCAAATTCGGTGACGCTGAGCAGAACAAAATTGGCTTCTCACATTCCACAACATACAGCACACAGGTATGAAGACATACTTGATTTCTGGACATACCAAAATGATGACTTTGCACTTCTTCAGATAATTTGTAATTATAATTTTCACTGAAATCCACATGAAGAACAGCTTCATGTTTTTGTATGTTTCTAATGCACATTTGATAAGCTCTATATTGGTGTTGGATGTTAAAAATGTGTTTCTTGACGAATTTCATCCTTTTCTAAAAACATTGATCAAGTCTGTTAGGTTCCACAATCTCTGCTCTTTTGTTGTTTTTGTAACTTCTATCATTTTGCCATTCTTTCCCACTTTTTCTTGCTTGCGCTGCCATTCTTCACACTGTACAGTGCTATTCTCATCCAGTGATTTAGAAATTTCATTCATAGATACCATCTTGTCATAACAATTCAAACATTTGCTAATCCATACAGAATTTAGACTCTCTGCTACACGTGATATCATCCACTATGGTTTCAGGCAGGGTTGTTTGGTTTAAACCAACTTAACCAAGTGGTTTTTTTCAAAAAATCAAATAAAAGTTGCCTAAATATAATTTTTTTTCCTTGAAAAATATCATATTGGTTCATTATTAGCCAAAATGTTTCATTTTTACCATATTTTATATCCTTGGGGTACATTCTGATGGTATATCTTTAAATGACAAGATTTTATAAGTGGTTTTTTTTTCAAAAAGTCTCATAAAAGTGGCCAGAATATATATATATTTTTCATATAAAGTATCTTAGTTATTTAAAGTTATATATAAAAGCCAAAATTTCTCATTCTTACAACATTTTCTAACCTTTGGCTACATTCTGATGCTCTATATATCTTTAGCAAATTCATGAATGACGATTGCATCACACATCTAAATGTAGTGGTGTATTATCTCACAGGGTTTCTTTTTCCCTTCACAAAGAAGCAGCTACAGTAGTGACACCATCATGCTAGGGGCAGGTGGTCCTATAATCCAATAAAGACACCAGCTGTCCTTAAAGGACAAAGACTAGTGTACTAGAGGTTACATTACCTCACATACATTTTCATTTTCTTTCCCATAAGTAGCAGCACATCTCCTACTGTATATCTCCCAGTCTTAATATTCAATAGTTGTTTTTTTATACTTTCACACACACACTGTTAAGCCCAGTTAATCAAGGTTCTACTGAATAATAATAACAGATTTATAAAAAATAATCAGCTATATACGGAGTGATTATAATTTAAGATTTGATTCCAAAACTATACAATAAGTACTGATCAGAATGACTTGAAAATTTCCATGGATACTCCTGAAGCAATGGAAGTTTCTTTCGCAAAAGAAAAAAGTGCAAAATGTGCAAGTAGATGATGCTGTACTTGGCCAGCAGTATAATCTATTTTGTGCAACCACATCATTTCGGCACTTCCACAGCATCAGTGTGTGGATAGAACTTCTATCAAGATGCACAGTGCAATACCAGCAAAGCAGCTGCTGAAGACCCATTTTGACAGGATGCACCTTAACCCTTGCAACTTCTGGCTGTGGGGGGTACCTCAAAATGTTATAAACAGTGGTCAGATGGCAAACTTTTGGTGAATTGCAATCTCCAGCACATCCCCTATATGTTAGAAGTTCCTTAGGAATATTAACTGGGGGGGGGGGGGTGTTTGGTTTAATAAAGCTGAATTGCAAGCACATCCACATTATGGCCATGGCATACTCCGATTCTGTTGTCGAACAAGAATTTTTGTGCTTTCAACCTCATAGCCAGAACACGCGGTGGACAACATATTTAACATTTCTTAAGTAAGTTGTTATTTGTTCAATCACTTCGTTTTTTTTAATGTTTCCATGAATTATGAAATCATGAAATGCTATAATTAAGGTATCATTCTGCCATGACTGGCTATCGTTTCCATTCTGCGAGCAAATTTCCCACATGTTGGATGATGTGTCATTAATTTTACATTTTTAAGTATTTTTTCCCCTTTATCAAATAAAATTGAATTTTTTCAGGAATATTCATGTCAATTTTCAAGTCATTCTGACAATCATTCTTTTTTTACAGTGTTTTGAAATCAGAACCTTAGTTATAATCACCCTGTATATCGTAAATCATTGCTAATTAATCTGCATTATTTATGCTTCATTAAATACATCATATTTACCTAATTTTTATTACTTTTTGCAAAATAGCTTCCTAATTAGGTATACTGAAAGTAACTGGAGAAAAACCTTTATATATTATATGATTAACAATAACATTAAAAGAATTTTCAAACACACAATAATCCATTGAGTTAAGCAAAAAATAATTAAATTTGAAAAGGTAGTTTTTGTTAAAATGTAATAAATATTTACTGATTAATTAGCATGGGAATAGTGTTAATTACATTAATAAACATTTTATTTTAGTTAATTATTGGAAGTTTGAATGATTTTTCAGAAATTTCATTGTTTTTAATGTTAATACCATTTAAAACAAAAAAAACCGGTTTAAACCAAAAAAACTCGGTTTTTTTCAAAAAAAACTTAATCTCAGAACAACAACTTTTCAAAAAAGAGCTCTTTTCTTTCCGAGCTCACCTCAGCATAATATCCGGAAAATAACTGTTTCCTTGATATCTCTGGCTGAGAAAAAAGCCATCTATATCTCTCTAAACCGTCCTACCCGGGGGCCATTTCCTGAAGTTAAGAGAGGCTACTAATGCCTCTACTTCAGCGCCTCACGACACAGTGCGTGAAATTAGGAAGGCAGATTCATGTGTCTCCAGTGGTGTAGATGGTAGCATGCTTGCCCGGTATGCAAGAGGGCCAGGGTTCGAGTCCCGGCGGAGACGTGATGACTTTTCTTTCCGAGCTCACCTCAGCATAATATCCGGAAAATAACTGTTTCCTTGATATCTCTGGCTGAGAAAAAAGCCATCTATATCTCTCTATATTGGCTACATTCTGATGCTCTATCTATAGCAAATTCACGAATAAGTATTGCATTACACATCTTGATGCAGTGGTGTATTATCTCACAGGGTTGTTTGTTTTTTTTCCTTCACAAAGAAGCAGCAACAGTAGTGACACCATCATGCTAGGGGCAGGTGGTCCTATAATCAGTTCAGCCCAGTTAATCAAGGTTCTGTATAGTAATAACAGCTTTATGAAAAATAATCAGCTATATACAGGGGGATTATAATTAAAGTTTTGATTCCAAAACTATACAATAAGAGCTACTAGTCAGAATGTCTTGAAAACTTACATGGGTACTCTTGAAGCAATGGAAATTTCTTTGGCAAAAGAAAAAAAAAAGAGTAAGTAACACAAAATGTGCAAGTAAATGATGATGTACTTGGTAAGCAGTATAATCTATTTTGTGCAACCACATCATTTTTACAGTTCAACAGCATCAGTGTGTGGATAGCATAACTTTCATCAAGATGCACATCACAATACCAGTATGGCGCGACACCTAGCCGGCCGTTAGTTCACCTGACCTTAGCCCTTGCAACTTCTGGCTGTGGGGAGGGGGGTATCTCAAAATGTTATGAACAGACGTTGGATTGAAAACTTTAGCGAATTGCAAGTACATTCATATCATGACCATGACATAGTCTGACCTGTTGTTGAACAAGCATTTTTGTGCTTTCACCTCATTGCCAGATCACGGTGGACACAATATATTTAACATTACTTGAGTAAGTTGTAGTTATTTGTTCAATTACTTTATTTTTGTGATGCTTCCATGAATTATGAAATCGTGCAATGCTAATTAAGTTACCATTTTGCCCTGAATGGCCATCGTTCCCATTCTGCAAGCAAATATGAGTTGGAAGAGTAGTGTCGTTAAAATTTTCCATTTTTAAGTATTTTTTCCCCTTTGCCATATAAAATTCCATTGCTTCAGGAATATTTATGTAAATTTTCAAGTCATTCTGACAATGGCTCTTCTTCTAGAGTTTTAAATCAGAACTTTAGTTATATATATAATTACCCTGTATATTGTAAATCATCTCTAATTAATCTGCATTATTTATGCTTCATTAAATACATTATATTCACCTAATTTTTATCAGTTTTTGTAAAATAGCTTCCTAATTAAGTATACTGAAAGTAACTGGAGAAAATACTTTTAAATTATATGGCTAATAATAACATTAAGAGAGAATTTTCAAACACAAAGCATAATTCATTGAGTTAAGCAAAAAAGAACTAAATTGCAAAAGTTGGTTTTGATTAAAATGTAAGAAATATTTAGATTTGGTGCCTCTGGTCTAGAAGAATATGTTGGAAAAATTGTATTTTTTCTAACGAAAAATTCCACAAAAACAAAGTTTACATAATTTTTTTACATGTAAATTTCAAATGTAAGTGTATGAATTATTTCTATTCATATTCTGTATTTAGAGAGATATAGATGGCTTTTTTCTCAGCCAGAGATATCAAGGAAACAGTTATTTTCCGGATATTATGCTGAGGTGAGCTCGGAAAGAAAAGTCATCACGTCTCCGCCGGGACAGCAGGTTTGGAAGGCAGATTCATGTGTCTCCAGTGGTGTAGATGGTAGCATGCTTGCCCGGTATGCAAGAGGGCCTGGGTTCGTGTCCCGGCGGAGACGTGATGACTTTTCTTTCCGAGCTCACCTCAGCATAATATCCGGAAAATAACTGTTTCCTTCATATTCTGTATGTTTTTGTGAACCCTTTAGTGAAAATTTCACTTGAATATATTGAAAATTGAAAAAGTTATGATTTATTTTCTCAAACAATGCCGCTTAAAAATTGAGCCTCAAAAAGTCATCTTTATCATTTTTTGATAAATTTCAACATTTTTTTTCTCAAAAAGTTTTAGAGACATGCAAATAATATTTATATAAGGATGGTAAAAGCAACAAATAAAAAAAAAATCATTGAAATTTGAGACAATGGGTGTCATTTTGGCCTTTTTCGCCGGGTGATTTGAAATGGAATGACCCTGTGTTGTAAAAATTGTGTATGTTTTTTTTTCTTTATTGACTCAAAATAAAGCATTCCGGACTACCACGAAGCTGGGCTGCAAGGGATCTTGGAAACGGGATAAGTTCAGTGGCAAAGTTGTGGCAGACCATACTGCATCTGTTCCAATTTCAGCATGCTCGCCTGGTATGAAAGAGGACCTGGGTTCGAAACCTGACAAGATGACTTTTCTTTCCGAGTTCACCTCAGCACAATATCCAGAAAATGTGTTTCCTTGATATCTTGGGCCGAGAAAAAAAGTCACCTATCTCTATTTATTAAATGTTTTTTACTGTATTTTTGTTCATATATCTTTGAATAAAATTTCAGCATTGAATTAGTTATTCTGACGCTCGATAGAATATATCATGTATCATTTCTCTCTTTTATTGTTTTGTACTCTGCGCAACATTGTTTTTATACATTATATTATTTAAGGAAACATTTATTTTCTGGATGTTATGCTGAGGTGAACTCGGAAAGAAAAGTCATCTATACTCCGAAAGAAAAAAAAGTATATTATTTGTTACGTATTACTCTTATAATACATTCATCAAAATCGTTTTGTAATCTATACTTTTAACGATTCTTTTAATCTCTTAATTTAAAAAAAAATAAAAAAAATGTGATTACCATCTTCCAGGTATTGCTGGACTTTCTCCAAAGATGCTTTTAATTTTAATTGGTTTCGACCAGCGACTGCCCATTTCTTAGTTCCTTTTACAGTTTGAGCCAATTCTTCGACGATATATTCACCAGCATAGCCGGTCGCGCCGAAAACAACAATATCAAATTCTCTTGTTTCAGTCATTTTTTTTCCTTTATTATTAGGGCAATATGTAGAGTTCGAAACTCAGACTTTGAAACAGGAACAACGGATTGACGCCTTCGAGGAAAAGTGTCATCAAAAGGTGATCCAACACATTCCGGCGCACATTACTTTATTTATTTATTTATTTAAACGCACGTGACCCGAGAGAAAAACACCTTCATCAACTAGAATCTCTGACCATATAACACGTATTTTACATGATTAAACATGGGTTGCCAATGTGACCATACGTTCCGTATTTCCCGGTACGTACATTTCGCAAATGCACTGCTATTCCGCGATTACACGAGTTTTTTCGTAATCTTTCCACACATCCAATCACGTTGCTTCAGCCTCTACGATAATTTGCGTAAGTCTACGATATCTTCATTTTCGTATCTGATCGCGGAACAATGGTACAAACAAGAAGGTAGACATTTCCACTGATGATCCGCGAGGCATTTCAAATGTGCAATCGCGCTATTTTCAATGTTATAAAAACGATTTTATTTTTTAAACCAACAAATTTATGCACTGAAAGCAAACTTAAATATTCAAACAGTTAAGGTATCCGGTATTTCTTGTCACTTTTCTTTAAAATAGTTCTGGAGTGAAATTTAAATACATTTTTTTGATAGAAAGTGTCTCGAAAGGGTAAAAACAGTGACAAATTTTGGTCTATCTATTATCTTTTCTATGAAAAAGTCGTTTTTATGTCAAATTTTAGGCAAAATTCATGTGAAATTCGAAAAGCGATTGCAAAAAATTTCATTAATGAAATGCTTTGTGATTTTCACAGTGCATTTAGCTAGTAATGTTGCAGGTTAGGGGCCGTTCAAGTATTACGTAAGCAAATTTTTAGCCATTTTTGACCCCCTTGTCAGCAAAATTTCGGCATCAGCTCTGCCCCTCCGAATCCTAACTCATATTTTCATAAAGGGTGGTTGATGACGTAAGCATTATCCAAAAACCCCCCTCCGCCCCCTTGTCATCAAAAGTTAACAAATCGGACCCCCCCCCCCATCGATGATGACATAATACTTGAACGGCCCCTTATGAACCAAAATTTAAAGGATTGCACGATATGTTCATAAGTTACATCTAAATATGTTTCAGTACGTGTGAATGTTTTGAAATTCATCCTACATTTTGTCTATAAAACACTAATTCAAAAAATATATGTGATAGACCTTCGATTTTGGTTCATAACCTCAACAATATATATAGCAAAATATCACATTAAAATTTCGTAAGGATGCAATGCATCAATCACGTCACAAAGTCAAGTAAAATGTCAAAAATAGCATCCTTCGTAAAATACGTTTAAAGTCTTTATTCACGTATCACTTGTATGTAAAAACGCAGCACTAAAGTGAACGTAACTTTGATTCTAAGCATCATGTAAACAAAACATGGCCCGTTTTGGAACATCAACAAATAGGGCTTTTATAAAAAATAAAAATCCATATTTTCTTCCAAAATAACGTTTTCAACGTAGTCGGATACCTTAAAGGAGATAAAGGATAACGATTTCAAATTTCTGAAAATGTGATAGAAAATCCTTGTAAATTTTAGTAAAAAATTTCTCCAATTTAGCAATGCAGTTTTCGATAGTAAATCGACTAAAAATAAACCGATAAATTATAGTATGAAAAAATATATCGTACATGAGTTAATAATCGCACAAACAACTGTATTTAATTGATTTATTATATTCCAAAGTTCTAAGAGATTCGGCAAAATATAAATACATTATAAATTCGGTACAAACTGAAATATTCAAACAGCTAAAGGGGCGGATCACGAAAATCTTTTCAAATTTTAGTAAAATATTTCTCCAATTTGTCAATGTATTTTTCGATAGCAAATCGACTGAAAATAAACAGAAAAATTATTGTATAAAAAAATACATATATTATGCACGTTAATTAGTCGTAAACAGCTTCAAAATATTTAAAAATCGGAACTTAGGAAAAAAAAAAGACACTAAAAGACAACTACGTTTTTTATAACATTATTGGTCTTAATTTCTTCTGAGCATGCTTTTGTTATATTTAACTGATTTACAGTACTTGTATTTTAAGAGTCCGCAAAATATATTGTAAAATGTTTTGAATCAGCAAAAATAATTAAAATGTTTAAATCATTTTCTGACGAGCAGTTAAAAAAAGAAATTGATAACTTTCGTGAGGTGGATTCGAACCTTGGTCTTCAAGATCACAGTCCGATGCACTATTATCAACGCTAATTCGGCTGGCGAAAGTGATCCTAAAACTGTTTATCACCACCAGCATATACTTTTAGTGAAATTTTTTTTTTTCAAAATTTATTACCATCATTCGCTACCATTAAGCACGGAATTTTATTCCTTCCCTTACGCGAATTTAAATGTACAATTTTGTTTGGCATACAGTGTTAATCTTTCAGAATACATTCCAGTAATTACATAACGAAGCCACTTTGTGACCGAGAGTACAACAGATCGTGCGATATTAAGGTAGTGGGAATTATCGTAAACCAAGTAGAGACGCGATTGACTGAAATCGTGTAATCGCGGTGCATTTGCGCGAAATTAGCTCCCGGGACAGTACTGGTTTTTTTCTATTGAGAAGAATCGAGACTGTCCCAGTTTTTCAAGCATTTTCAACGAAGCCAGCTTTACTATTCATCAAATCAAAGATAAAAATTATCTTCCCAACTCGAGAATTACATTACGATAATTACGACTACAAAAATATTCATTTCACATATTCGTCTTTTTTCTTTTTTAATTCACTGCAATTCTAAGTGGAGCTTCATTTCCCCGCGATTAGCGACTTTTCTGTGATTTTAGCATGATTTAGCAACTTTGCCTACTTTTGGCATCATTTTTGACGATAATTGGCATCGACCCGTATTCACAGCTCAATTTCCCGTATTTTCCTTGAGAAAATATGGTCAGCCTAGAGGTGGCCAACATGTGATGTGTCGTGCAGGCCGCACTATTATTTTATTAGTAAATTTTATCAAATTATTTCGTCCTGACAATTATTTTGTAATCAGTTTGTTAATCAGGAAATCTGCTGTTCAGGCCCGTAACTAGGCTGGGGCAACCGGGACGATGCCCCGGAGCCCCACAAAAAAAAAAATGTACAATTATTTTGCATATTTCTTGGGAATTTTGACAGCCTTATTTGAAATAATTTGCAAAAAAAAAAAAAAAAAAGAGAACAAAACCTCCATTTCTTTTTCTGTGCACAACCTTTTCAAAGGGCCCCCAAGAAAAGTCTGCCCTGAGAAGACACGCTACGGCCCTGTTGCTTTTGAAACCGATACCTCAAATAATGATCACAAATTTAATTTGTGTTCACGTGTACACGCTACTTTTATCTTGACGAGGGAAGCACAAAATCACTTTTACGGACCAGCTGTTGGTCACTCCTGGGATAGATTTTTTTTTTTTCCCCAAACTATTATGATATTTCATTGTTCAAGTGAAAACGCTCATTTTGTCATTTAGAAATTTTTAAATCCCGAATTTGTAATTTAATGCAACTTAATAATTAAAATGTCACATTTTTTTGGCGTGCATTTTTTTGTGACCACATTTTTTGAAAAAAATGTGGTCTAGCTTTCAACCTGTATTTTATAGCACTTTTCTCGTATTTTTCAGATTAATTCCCTAATTAGGTCGTATCGATATTTTGATTGAAGAGAGCTGTTTTTCAGCGAAGCTAACTTAAATTCATTACTTTCACTAAAAAAAAAATGGGGGGGGGGGGGTCAAATAATTTACATAACTTCATGATGTAAACAGGACCGTAGTGTGCCTTCTCGGGGCACCCGAAGAAGACTGTCTTGGGACCCGTCTTGAAAGAGATACGTGGGCGGAGATACGGACATGGCCAATACCTTCTAGAGCAGCTTGCTCTAGGTGTTGACATGACCCCCTTCATCATCATCGTGCCCCCTCCATCCTTTGAAGTTTCTCCGCCTATAAAGGGTTATACTCAGAAAAAGAAAGCGTTTGTCCCTTCCTCTCATTTTGTAGATTTGAAACAAAACATTCAAAATTATATATGCGAAACATCAAGTGTAATTTTTTTATGGGGCCTCCATACTGCTCGAGGGCCATGGGCGGAGACCATGGGGGCCTTGGCGCCCCCCCCCCCCCCAACGTCAAAGGTGGAGTCAACTGATCTAATGTATATATGAATTGGCATCTTGTCCCCCAGCAATAATGCCCACGCCCCCAAACTTCCAAGTGTATCTCCGCCTATGCCAAGGCCCCGGTTGCACAGTATAGTCACAGGTCTAGATATAAATAGAGGGTGTCCGACAGAACCGCAACTAGGCTGGAGCAACTGGGGCCAACAAAAAAGATTTACACTTATTTTTGCACATCTCTTGGAAATTTTGTTAGCTTCTTGTTCGAAATAATTTGGAAAATGAGAGGAAGTGGAGAGGGTGGGATACCCCCCCCCCCACCCTTTTCTCAGTATAACTCTTTCAAGGGAGCCCCAATAGATAGCCTCGGGCCTCGAGAAAGAATGCTACGTCCCTCTCCCTCAGGAACGCCGGAATATATCTGCTGGTGTTGCTGAAGTAATACCAATCACCATTTGAACATAGCTCAAATATTGCACTGAAAAAAAGAGTTTTTTTTTTAAATTAAAATTTTTGAAGACATAGCCTTGGGACCCTTTCCTTGTAAGGAGATGCTTTCATTCATGCGTATTCTGCTAAACAGGAGTCAAACTCCCCCTCATGATTTGTATTGTTGCGAAGGAAGCATTTGACTGCCAAACAAATTGCTACAATGGTGTTGGTATATGCACTCATGACAAAGTATCCTTGCATATCAAACTGTGGTTTCAGGAAACAATTTTTTATGACACCCATAAATTCGACTTTTGTCCATTTCTACCCAGTAAAAAAAAAAACGATCAAAAAACATTTCTCTCTCTCGCTCAACAAAATGTCCCCCTTTCAATCTCTCGTACACAAACTGACCCACCACATGTTCACACCTTCCGAACTTGCTCTCATCAATCTCAACAATAACACATTTCATATTTAAAATGTGTATCTTTTTGAGTTTGCTCTTGATCATCTCAGTTTGATTTAACATACTTTGAGATGACTTTTTTTCTCAAGTCATTCTTAGAGTATTTATTAGAAATACCCAGAAATTTAATAGCGTGATTAAAAATTAGAATTAAATTATTTGTAATTTAAACTATAGAAATTTAATAGAATAATTCTATACTCACCAAAAATTCACAATCCGAGTACATTTGTTTTCACTTTTTATTTTTAACTGATTTGTGATTGCTACGTGTATTTTATTTTCCAGCATCTTTAACAGATTTCCAGTCTCTCGTTTTACTTCCAAGTTTTCTACTATTCATTCTCTTGATATGCCATTTCCTTTCACGCCATTCACAGACATGTTTAGTGTTTAATGGGAAATGGTTTCCAGATGAGCATTAATCAAAATCACTTTGTCTAGACCAGCGGTTCTCAACCGGTGCTCCGCGGCGACTCGAAGAAAATAAAATGAATCTGTAAATTTGATAGACAAGTAAATAAGAGAGGCCTACAAGGTTCTGCCATAAAAATTAAGTACAAAAAAGGGCTCCTCGAGTCAAACAGGGCTCCGCCATAGAAATTATATACTGAAAAAGGGCTCCAGACCAGCGGTTCTCAACCTTTTTTGACTCGTGGAGCCCTGTTCAGTATATAATTAAGTGGTTCTCAACCGGGGGCGCCATACAGGGGGAGCTGAGAAGAAATAAAGCTTTTATATTAGTGACTATACACTTAACAGAATCCAACAAAACCAGGGCCGTCTTAGGGCATGGACCCACCTGGGCCTCACCACCTACATTTTGCAGCAGGTTCCCTAGGATGGGGGTTTTTCGCAGACCTCTCCTCTATATTAAATTTATAGTGTGAAAAACCAAAAAATGATGAAAACCATAACAGCCCCCGGGCTGCAGCTCTCTCAGTCCCAGTCTTGTGAGGGGCCATGGCCGGAGTCTCATGTCCATAAATGACTCCACCTTATATTTTGTTTAGTACAATAAATTTTGAAAATAAGTAGGAAATATGTAGGCTGTTATTTCCGGCTAAGTATCGGACTACCATAGCATCACTTTGCCTAGGGGGGCCCCATGATGTTGAGACGGTCCTGAATAGAACTCGGATTAGCAAGGAGCTCAATAAATTCTAGGCCAGTGGTCTGGAGACCAATCTTATTTGCGAAATTTTCATTCAGTATGAATTCACTGAAAAAAATCAATTCAATATGTATAAAGGATCTTGCTTCTAGATGAGGGTCGAAGACTGCGTAAGACAGCCCAAGTTGTCGCCTGACGTCAATAAAAACGTTTTTTGGAAGTCATAAAATGTCTCAAACATGACGTGATAAAATGGTCATTATGTCCATTTTGGAAACGTCAAAAAATGACCATTTGCAAATAGTTAGACTTTCAGAAGATAGGTGGCGCTATTTGAAGAGACGGGGGAAAAAAGTATCACTTTCTGGCGGAGGTCGGAGTCGAACCTGGTTTCTCTCCGGATTGTTCCTATGTATCTCACGCCATGCCTTAACCGATCGCGCTATCGTAGCAGTAACCAACTGATGTTATTTAATGAAGACTTTAAAAGTATTGATTAGTTATATAACTAATCAACACTTTTAATTTCAATACTTTAACGGTACAATTACCGTTTAATCTCTTGCTGAGTTTAGCCGATGGCAGTTATTTTTTCGTTTTATTTTTTTTTATCCATGAAAAATATAGTAATATAATTATAAATATAATTATTTGCGTTATTTACAATTATCAAAAAAAAAAGTTTTTAAAAAATTCATTTTTTTTAGATCAATGAAGTCGTTGCATCTTTTTGAATGATATGGATGCAATTATAATTTATATAACGTACGTTGATAAATTTATATGAACAATTACTCATTGAAAAATTTTGCATTTCCATTCAAAACAAAATCGCAATTAAAAGTACTTCATTTATGTTGTGACAACCAGTAACGAATAGGCCTAGGATAATTTTGAAACACCCTCTGAAGGTTCATTAACAAACATTTTGGATAATTTTGATATTTTCATCCGGAACAGAATTTTTCAGTTGGAAAGAAATTCGTGATTTTTATGACGCAAAATCGTTTACGCCATAAAAAATCACGTCATTTCATGACCTTCGTGGCTAATAAGGTCATGAAATGACCTGATATTTCATTAAGGTAATCAAGAATCACGTTATTTCCTGACCTTTATTGTTCGTGGTCATTAAATGACTTTGAAATGACGTGATATTTTTTTTGACTGACGTCATTCAGAGAAAATGACCAAATTTTCACGTCATATTTGACGTCAGGCGACTACTTGGGAGGGGAGCCATGATAAAAAAATATGCATTAAAGGGAGCCGCTGGCAAAAAAGGTTAAGAAATGCTGGTCTAGACCATGGGCATGAATGGTTTCAAAGGAACGAAAAGGCAATTCATGTAAAAGTGTTGCGTTTGTTATGTGTTCAACTGTTGAGATCTATCTTCCAAATCAAAAATTAGAATGAAAATGAGAATCTTTTCTGCAAATTTCAAACTATGAATGTTTTAGATGGAATAAATTGCAAAAACCATTGTAATTTCTGATTCATTTCATTTAGCTGGAACAACATTCAGATAGTATACAATAAATGTACGTAAGTTTATTGAAATAAGTGAATATAAAGCACAGGATAAGAGCTTTAATGATCATACTGCCTATTAGAATTTAGTTTAACAAATTCAAGAAAACTTGGACTAAAAAACTGAAAAAACTGGGGTATTTTTCTCAAAAAATAGTCGGTAGAAAAAGAAAACTATATTTGCCCCGGAAATACAGGACAATGCGGAAGTATGGTCACCCTTCACAACAATATAAGGAGAGGAAAACACACCCCTCCCACAACAGAGAGCTCTAGATCCGCCCCCTGATCTCTCACCATATTACTCATGGCATATACGAAAATCTGTTGAATTTTCTGTTTTCTCCCCAAAAATGAAATTTTTTGTGATTTGACAATTTACAACGCTTATGAAGCATGTTTTTTTTTCTCGGGTAAATTCTTAGGGAATAATTTTTTCCCTAAATGTAGGGATTTTTTACAATCACGGGCAAAATTTGGGAGATAAGTTTTCGGGAAAACGGGAGATAGAATACAAAGCCGGGAGACTTTGCAGCTATGCCACAGAAAATAACAACCTAGGCAAACCACATTCCTACATGTGGAAGCCCCTAGTTGTTGGTATAATTGCTCTATCTTAAATGCACTAGGGTTTTAAGCTAGATAAAAAATTCCTTTTGCAAAAAACGCAAAAATGCGGAGAAAAGGTTTAGCAGAATGCTACAATGCTAATAATTGATGGCTGGATGTCTACTCATTTCATACCTCTTATAGGCATTTTTGTGAAAGTGGCTACTACTTCTTTTGACTGCTAAGATTTTCTTTCACATTTTGCGAAAAATGCAACAATAGCTTAAACCATGAAATGCACTGTAGCCTACGTGGGATGACTTAAAAAAAAGGATAGATCTAGGGTTATTAATTTCATAGGTTTGTTAGATCTTGTATTTTATGATACAGACCAATGTGTTTCTCATAGTATTCAGATCTTGGAAGGGGCGATCACCGTCCTGTGGAACTGCGTGTTTTGGAATTGGCTATAAACTGTAGACCCCAATACAATTAGTCTTGGCATGCAGAATATGATAATGACGAGACAAAAGTGGTCACTGTAGTTGTGAGGGATGCTAGCTTGTTACCATATTTTCATTATCAGAGTGTGTACCATATACCCAAAGAAAAGTTTTGTGAATTTTTGTTGACCTCTGCTTGTCTGACTAAATAAGCTTTGCTGGAATCTTACATCAAATATTTTTCAAACAAACCAATCACAACCATGTTCTAGTAATTTTAATTAATGCACAACTGGAAACCATTTTCCATTGAACACACTAAACATGCCAGAGAATGGCGTAAAAGGAAATGGCAGATCAAGAAAAGAATAGAAGAAAATGAATAGAAAACTCTTGGAAGTAAAACGAGAGACTGAAAATCTGTTAAAGATGCTGTAAAATATAATACATAGAGCAATCACAAATCAGTTAAAAATAGGGAGTGAAAACAGATGTACTCTGATTGAATTTTTTGTCAAAACAAATCAAAGGAGTCGACTTTTTCTTTTGGAAAAAAATAGCTGGAAACAGTGATTGAAGGGTTTTTGTTTTTTGTTGTTCTGTGGATAAGCAGTAATTTGCTTAGTTTATTTTATATGTTGTCAGAAGCTTAGGCACCAAATCCTGGGAGGGAGGGGCCTCAAGCTAATTCCATTTATAGCTTCCAAGAAATAAAATTGCTAGGAGGACAAATGGTGCTATCGAAAAGTCAGCTTCTATTCTGACGCAACTTCAAATTTTCCCTCAGGAAACTTTTGTTTGTGGTGCAAGATCACGCAAAATTGGGGAATTTTGGCATTTTTGTAGCAGTATGTAGCAAATGAGGAGAAAATTGTCAAAATTGTAGCAGAATGTGTCAGACATTAGAAATTGTAGCAGATTTTCCACTCCTGTAATCACTTTATGATCTTTCAAATAAATATAGCTAATAATACAGTAAAACCTCTCTTTTGCATTCATCGGCGGGATAAAAAAATTTGTTCGTAAAAGAGGGAGAGGGGTGGCCATTGATCAGGGATTTGAAATGAATACTTCTGTTAGACAAGGGGAAAATATTATTTGGCCATAAAAGGGTGACTGTATCTGAGGAAGTGTCTGTTAAGATGGTTTCACTGTATTTTTATAACATCGGTTTTTCTGCCACAAGTGGAATTTAGTGAATTAATAGAGATGTTCATATTTTCCAAATATCAAGTGTTCTATTATCAAGGCTATTTCTAGAGATATGTCAAAAGTGTTCAATTTTTCTAGAAAATAGTGCTGAAATTCTTTTGTTTCTGGTTTTCCATTACTGAGCAGCTACAACTAGAAATCAAAAATGCCTAAATAAAAAATATGTAGAAGTTTTTTGCATATGTTGATATATGTGTGGGGATATTTTTTTTGTAAATGAATATGCACTAAGAAATAGAAAATATTCATTTTAAAAGCATATCTGCTTTTTTTGCATAGTTACTTTTTAAATGCATATTCTCTCGTTTTTGATAATTTTTAACTTTTCATGATTTTTAGTGTACATTTTTGGTTTTAATGCATATTTTGAGTGCATATTTTAGCATTTTTAAGTGCATATTTCAGCATTTTAAATGCATATTTTGGCATTTTTAAGTGCATATAATCCAGGCTCTAACTATCAGCATTGATGCAAAATAAATAATTATATAAACACTGAACACATTCTCCCAACAATCGAAATACCAACCAATCAGAAAAATAATTGAGAAAAAAACAGGTTCACCCCCTCCGCCATTATCAGCTTCAATTTGGTGCCAAGACTTGCCTTATCTTCCCCTATATTTAAACTTTTAGGCAAGAATTTAATGTCATTAATATCTCCATATAAGCACATTACACATACCATTTTATTATTTGATAAAAATTAGCATTTTGTTTGCAGATAAAGTTCAAATTTGCAGGAAATCATAAAAAGTATCATCGGGGCAGTAACTAATATTTGTGTGGAGAGGAGGGGGAAGGAAGAGACAAACATGTATTTTGCCACACCCATCACTGCAAAACTTTATTTTATAACAGTGTTTTTGTTTCCCCACCTGAAATTTGCCGCCCGGGACAGTTGTCACCCTCTAGTTTCAGCCCTGAGTATCATTACTCACCTTTTCTTTCACCTTTTGAAGGACTCACAAATATCTCCAGTTAGGAAAATAGTCTCCTACATTAACACTTTTTTTGAGACAAGCTGAAATTAAATAATCAAATTTATATACATATATTTTCTTTATTTTATAAGGTGATGAATGACAGATTTAATTTCTTCATGTGGAATTATCCTGTGCTAATGTAGGAGACTATTTTCTTGTCTGGAGATATTTGTGAAGTCTTTGAAAGGTGAGGGTTAATTCCAAATATAAGGTATACCTTTTTGTCAACAAATTTGAGTATGTCAAAACAGTGATATGTCATGAACATCATCCTCCCTTGCATTAAAACACAAATGTTCCCATTGACCCATTTCTAGCCCTAGTAAATAGCAGCTTATTGGCTCTGCCAAACAAATAGTTGCCAAGCAGCAGTATACCATATATTGGGAAATTGCAGCACCTAAGACGACATTATTACTGGATGTTTGCAGAGGGTCAATAATGCTCACACACACTGAAACTCTGATTACCTTCTCGTCCGCTATCTCAGAACAACAGTTTTTAGCTAAAAAAACTAGTCTCTGATTACTTGGCTCATGTACAATGAATACTGTTTTTGACAAACAATTAAGACAATAAATAGTTTGGTCTCTGCAGGGCCGGGCTTTTCGTGGCCAGGTGCAAAGAAAAAAAATTGTGGCCCCCTTTAAAAAAAATTTATATAATTACTATTTACAAACTATTATGATTTACGAACTTCCCAAGTTGCGAACCGAAATATTTTGCCAGTCTTGGTTTTATAGCATGCAACAAAAATAGTACAGGCAGTGTGATGCAGATCAAAATCAGGATGTTGAAGGAAAAACAATGTTGGCAAAGAAGTATTTTTTTTATTATATTAATTTTCATTGCGTACTGGAAAAAGGGCTGCAACTGGGGGGAAAGTAGGTAAATCTGGTGTCTCGGGTGCCAGATCAGAGAGACTACAAATTTCACCCTTTAACCTCTTCTTCAATGTTAGAGAGGAGAGCCAAAATGCGTGTTTTCCCCCCAGCTGGCCAAACATCTAGTTGCAGCCCTTATTGGAAATATTGGGGTTCAAAAATATTGATGAGGGAAGGGGCTATAAAAACAAAAGTTGCCATTGATATTACAAATATTACGGCAGGGGTTTGATCCCAATACAAGTTTACGCATATGCTCTTCAGAGTATTGTAATGGCTATCAGCGCTTTGATGTTATTGGGGCTGAAACTGGAAGCTGCAATGTAGATAGAAAGAACCGCTCACAACCCTGGACTGATGCAAAGCACCTTTCACAAATGTTTCCCATTCCAGAAGAAAAGGGTATCTTTCAGGAAAAATTGCAGCCACCCTAAATTTTGCGGCCTGTCCGACCCCACCTGTCTACGTCTGGGTCTCTGATCCATGTTTTGAGGTGCACAGCTAAAGACTTTGCTTTGAGAGAGTACCTATTGTGCTCTAAGAAAATAAAAACAAATTATCTTTTGTCCCCATAAAATTGATGAAAAAGTGGAAGACAATTTTTTAAAAAGTGCAATTGACAAAAAAAATGTCCAGGGTGATTGCCCTAGTTAAAAACAAGCAACATGAGAAAATGAGCTCATCTACCAAACTAGATGGAACGAATCCGGGCCACCCTTACCAGATGCAGAGCCCAGTGCAAAAATAATAACGGGCCATAGGTGTCTTAACAATTTCAGGGCCCCTCAGCCTCGACTTTATATATAATCGGCTTCCCATATTCATGGTTTTTTTCCCTTCATTGGAAATTTTTTGGAAACACTCAGCAATCTTCATTCACGTGTTTTGTTAACAAAATTTGAGTTGTGCGTGTTTAGCATGGCTCATTTTTCTAGTGGTATTGATGATGCTTCGGAAAGACAAAAAAAAAAAGGTTTACAAGAAAAATTGTATATATTGACTATGCTTGGTGAAAGTAACTAAATTGCTGTCGTGGCCCACCATTACGGAATCTACAGAAAAATTTTAAGAAAAAGGAATCTGATATATATTCCATCAGCCGTGGCTGTACCCGTGGCAGCAAAAACTTCGCATCGCCTATGGGATCCATGTATTTCTCGTGCAGGAAATTGTTTTTTTGTGAGTACAAAACAAAAAAGGTATCCCAATTGAGTGCAATATTATAATGGAAAAGGCGATAACATTTTACACTTCTGTAAAAGGAAGGGCTGGTGAAACGTCTATTTCATCAGAATTTTATGCAAGTAAAGGTTGGTTTCATAGGTTTAAGAAACGATTCGGATTACGCAATGTAAAAATCGCTGGCGAACAAGCCTCTGCCAACCAGGAGGCAGCTACAAAATTTCCAAAGACTTTGCAGAAAATTATTGAAGAGAAGAGTCAGAGATGCCATTGACGCATTAAATACCCCGAATTTCGGAAAAGGATGCATAAAAATTTTGTTCACGCGTCCTCTGCTGGTTCTAAGAAAAAAAGTAGAGAGAAAAATCTCCCCAACTTTTTACCATGTATCAGGATCGCGCGACCTTGAAAAACTGGTTTTACTACTTTGTACACTACTGTATTGATATACACGCGGGTTGTTGAAGAATAAGATGAGGGATATTTGGTTGCTTCCCTGAATGAGGGGGGGGGGGCAGTGTACAGAAGTTTCAATTTTTGGATTTTTTATTACCCTGCAGATTTTCTCCCTTCCGGTTATATACAGGAAATTATCGTACTTTCATGCGTAAATTCGTCTTGTTCCTACAATATTGCAAATGAACGGTTTTTTAAAAAAAATTATAAAGGATTGGAACACCCGTTCAAATTGTAAAACCTTCCCGATGTCGTGGGAAAAAATTGAATCTGTAAAAACTCTACCTTGAATATCCACAGTTTTGTCATCTAGCTGATATGCGGTAGTCACTGTTTCGCATCGCTAAAATCATGGGTGTAAGTAGAATCAGCTTATGGAAGGGCACAAGGATCTAATTTTTAACAGATAGTATATGAAATTTTATTTTATTCCAATATTTTTAATTTTTGATCTCCGGGGGGGGGGGGAGAGAAAGGAAGAGGTCCCTTATAACCTCCCCCAAATTTTGTATTCCTTTCAAAAAAAACTTCTGGTTGCCACGGCGATCACACAGACCTACAACACAAATATGCATACATTGAACTTCAAATGCACGCATTACCAATTTGGAGGATAGATGCAGGGCCACAACTGGGAGGGACAGGCGGGCCTAGTATCCTGGGCTCTAGACTAGAGGGGAGGGCACCAAATTTACCCTTTATAACTGCTTCTTTTCTACATTACATGGGTGTGTGATGATTAAAGTTTTTATGGATTTCTTCATGGCACCAGTGTGATGATGGTTGTTTTTCACGGCACCAATTATGTTGTGTTGCAAAATTGTTGAGTACTATTTAAGTTGACAGTACCCCATGAAAAAAAAACTTTTGGCCTGGTGATCATATTAGTGGGGTACCATTTTTGAGTTGTTACCGTGTCCGCAACAACCCTTTGTGTGTCGGTGAGTAATTCTCCTGAATAAATATGTACTACAGCATTTTAACCCAAACAATTAAGTCACAAAGAAAAAGGAATATGTCAACACACAGAGGTCTAAATGCACATTAGGTTCTTTAATTCTTAATTCATATAACCGAAAACAAAATACCAAAAAAAAAACAACGATGCTGAAATACCTTACTTTACTTATCGAAAAATTAAAAATTATTTGGGTGCAAAACACAAAAAAACTAAATATCGCTGCAGTTTGGGTTTTGCCCAACCACTCAACAAAATGTGAAAGTGAAAATTTACTCCCTATCTCCCATATTAAGGCCACTTCATTCTTGACAACCGAATTTTGATGAACAGTTCCCTTTAACTTGAACACTCAGTACGGGCAGTTCGTTATTTCATGTCATCCTTAGACAGGCGAATCTGCTTGGCCAATTGAACGATTAATGTCCTCTGTATCTGCTGAAGCGACGGTCCGTGCACCAAAGTTCTCCATCTATACTACCACTCGGGGTAGTGTGGACATGGACGAAGTAGCATCCTTAGACTGGACTGCAAGAGGCAGCTGCTGGGCTTCCTCTTTCTGGCATGACAGTAAACCTTCCTTCCTGGATCAGTTGGGAGCAACTGATATGACGAGACGATGCTTCATACTGTTATTTTTATAGCTGTTTTTCTTGAACTTACATCTTCAAGTAAAATGTTAAGATTTTTTGGCAGTTCAGAACTAAATAGGGGTTTGAGTGACTTGGGACTTGAGTTTCAGGGGATCTTAGAGTTTCGTGGGGGGGAATTCTTCAACGGCGGGACCGCTCTTTCTCGTGCAACTGGTCCCGATAAACTGCACGCCTCCAAAGTTTTTCAGTGATAATATGTAAATTGAGTGATGGGCGGGGCTTGAGACAGCGCACCCTCTGATTCGTCACGCAAACTGCGTCATCCAAAATTTTATCCAATTGTATCACGAGGCGCGAACACAAACATGAAACCAAAAGAAAAACATCTTCTCTCAATACGGGGTCGATTTAAGAAAATGAACGGCTTTCAGCAAAGTTTATAATGACAACAATAATTTTCAATATAAGATTTCCGGATTAAATGCACAAATATTCATCAAAATAAAAAAACATTAACATCATTGTGTGGGGAAAAAAATTAGCTTTCCAACGATATGCGACATCGTATATAAATATTCTTGTTTCGCGACATGCCGAAAAATTTAAATCCAAGCAAAGGAAATTCTTAGAAAAATTCAAATTCAACACTTTTTTGATGACAGAGAATAATTTCAAGCATATAACATTATTTCAAAAGTTTCTCTCCCTCAAAATATTTTACAACACAAGCCTTTTTTTTTTCCAAAGCATCAGAAACAGTGGATAGAAAAAGGAAAAAAAAAAACATAAATTTTTAAAATTGAAATACTCACACGGTCTCAAAATTATTTAACTCTTGATTAACAAAAATGTTTGTTTCCCTTATTTAAAAAAAAAAAACATCGACTCAGAATATGCCGAAAGAAAAAAATCGGCTTTTCAAGTATAAAAAAAATATATATACAACAGATTACGAACAGTGAGAGAGAAAGAAAAAAAAGAAAAGGAATCTTATCTTTCTTTTACATGTACGGGAGGCATTCGCGTTCGTGCGGGAACAAGAAAAACTGACTCATCAAGATGGCGATAATATCTTTGATTATCAGTGGATCATTAGGTGTGTCTCTCTCACAAAAGAAAGAATATATTATTCAAAAGAACACACATTTTCTCGTTCAATTTAACTCAGAATTTCTCAAAATTTTACAGGAAGAATCAGAAAAATTCAAGGAATTTGTTGTTGAGCTGAAATGATTGAGATGTCAAAGCAAAGCATTTAATATTTAGGATTTTCCCGACAAACACATACAGTGTGATGCATAAAGAGTGTGTGTCCACTCTATACAAACGATCTGTGGTTCAGATCTTGGGCATTTTATGAATATCAGACGGAATGATAACACAAGAGGAAAGGAACTAGACAACCACGAGATTCGGTTCAGCTTTCCACAATAATATAAAGACAGAAGCTCAAATATTTTCCACGCGACAAACACAATTATATTTACATTTAACAAATTTCACTTATTTGACATGACAATTCTGGGTTAAAATATGTCAGGCTTCTTTGTCAAAGGGGGGAAGTGTCCTACTTTTCCCACCGTGACAGGTGCGCCAAAATGTGTTTTACTTGCTCCGTTTGAGAAAGTATCTAGTTGCGGCGCTAGATAGATGGCACCACCTACTGAACACAAAACATGCCAAATGCTGGGCACACACACATAAGCACACTGTTAAGTTTCTCCAACACAAATCGGATGTAGCTCCCTTATTCAGGTATGAAAATATGTGGCAGTGGAGGAAAATATGTGGGGAAGGAAAATAAAATCATTTTACCAGGAAAACCAAAGTATGGATAGGGAATAAGATGATTTGTCTGAGAGAGAGAGAATATCGATTTGCTTTAAATTTGATCAGAAGATATTGAAAATGCCAAGATATTTTTAACAAAATGTAAAATCAATCAGAAGGGAATTTATAAATTGATTATTAGTAAATATATAAATGTGTGCCTTCAACTGTTAATTAAAGTGGATACTGCTTATAACGTTTTTCAAAAACAGTCATAAAAAACATTGTAAACAGGAAATCGCAATTAGAATTACTTATTGTTAGGACCATGAAAATAAGTTGTACTAAGTGGAAAAACATTCTGAATGGGAGAAACGTTATAAGCGGGATCAACTGTATATTTGTTTTAGATTTATTACATGTGCGGAATTCGATACGTTAAATTCTCAGTGCTAATGAGCTTCTTTGCAAGTTTTTCCTACTAGTAGACAATGAAAGTAAATGAACCTTTTTGGATAGAACATGTTTTTAGAAATGAATTATACTTGATTCACAGATACCTTCTTCTCTTACCAAGAACATGACCCATCACTCAGTCACAACCAAGAAATATAAGCAGGTGATCAAAGACCTGGAGCATACTGGAAGAAAATTCATAGAGATACCAGTGAATTATGGGTGGGGCGGCATAATTTTTCCAAGATAAATTTTTTTTGAGAGGGACCCACTTTCACTCAAAAAGGACCCAGAATTTTCAAATAACCTGGGTCCCGGGACTCAGCTAAATTAGAGTCCAGTGGCATCTCTGGAAGAGTTATGCACCTAAGCAAGTGTTTAACGTTGACGAAACTGCACTATTTTGGAAGAAAATGCCCCAAAGAACATTTATCAATGAAGAAGAAAAGCGAGTGCCTGGTTTTAAGATAGACTATGTTGTTTTGTGCATATGGGTACATGATAAAGCCCAATGTAATTTTCAAATCTGCGAAACCATGAGCATGGTTTCTGGGAAGGTCTCTGGGAACTCATCAAAAACACAATATTATTTGGAACGGAGGGCCTTCATGCTCATATGGCCCGAGGATCTTTATGTGACCTTCAAAGTTCTTTATAAGGATGACCAGAATTACTGAAAGAAATATTTTCGAATTGAGGAAAAATACTACCAGAATTTTTTATAATGAAAAATACTATCAGAATTTTTTATAATGAAAAATACTACCAGAATTATGATGAAAAATATTTCCAGAATTCATGAAAAACATTTGCAGAATTATTAAAAAAAACATTTGCAGAATTATTGAAAAAAAAATTTGCAGAATTATTGAAAGAGATATTTGCAGAAATAATGAAGATCCGTATGTAATAAAAAAAAACAATTTCAGAATTGCAAGAAATTCAAATACAAATACATAGCCACAACAGACAAAATGCCCAACGAGGTGGCTGATAAAAAGATGCCCATAAAAATATGGATGTCATATATTTCAAAAATACAGCAACCCAATGCACTTAACACAAATTATAAACAATATATACACATGATAAAATATTATACAACGCCCATAAAGAATACTTATGGTTGTCTTATACTAAGTATGGATAGCTTCTTGATTTACCCCAACATGTTTATCGTATTTCTTTTTAAACGTGTCCATTGTGTTACAATTTATTACCTCCGGGGGTAAGCTATTCCATTTATTAACAACCCTATTAGAGAAAAATTCCCTGCGACACCATAGCCTTGCATTGTCCCTCACCAATCGATACTGGTGTCCCCTTGTAAAAGCAGTCGATTGGCGTTGTACTAAAAGTTCGTGGTCCATCCTATCCATCCCATTGAAAATTTTGAACGCTTCGATCATATCTGTGACTATTTGTGTGACATTTGTGTGACTATTTCAGAAAGTCTTTTTTATGGCGTAGTTTCTCTTTTCTATGTTGTTTCATAATTACGTATATATAGTTGTGTGCCGAATCAGAGAAATTATTCCCTGGAAAAAGTTATGGCCGGTGTGTTTGCTAACTTATGACACGTATATCTCCTCTCCAACTAATCCCAGTATTTCTTAAACTTTTGGCACTCGTGCCCCCCCCCCCCCGACTTCATCATTTATCCGTGACTGCCCAGAATAGCCTGACGCAGGGGATTCTCGAACTTTTTCCTCCCGAGATGCCCCCTTTCCCCTATTCAATGCTTATCCGCGAGCTCCACCTGCTCCCTAAAGCTGTTTAACCAAAAAATATTTTCGAAAAACCTTTGTCAGGGTCACCGCTCCGTGGTGCCTCTGACGAAGATTGGTGGCGCACCAGAGTGTCGCGGTGCACAGTTTGAGAACCCATTGGTCTAATGTAAGAAAAACCCACTACAAAAAACTGAATAAGCACACATCAATACACCAACACGTTGAGATGTCCTTAAGAAAAAAAGGGTGGCGATGAGCCACGAACGCGCGCACTGAGAATCCGTTGAATATTTCCGAAATAAAATAACATAAATGCACTATATATATATATATACTCATCACTTTTTAAAGCAGAATTACGGGCGTTATTTGTTTCTTTATTTCCCACAACAACACATAGGTGGTCTACGCAGGGTCGTCTTACGGGCATCAAAGAGACTTTTCTAAGTCCCTTAACCTGTTCAAAAAGGTCTGCCTAACAGATCACTCTCGAAAATTTTAACTGGATCTCTTCTTCATGAAGTCCGTTTTGCACTTGAGGCACCTGGCTGGAATTGTCCATGTATTACGAGGAAAGTTTAAAAGTAACTGAAGATACGTATACTCCATTTCAGAAAAACAAAGTGTACACGAAACGTTGAGTTTGCGCTTAAAAGATTATCTAGTGTTTTTTCAATTATAGCACTTATCCGAGGGCTTACAATACTTTCTAATATGAACTATGGTGTCGTGAACTTGATTATGGTGACTTGAATTTTCCCCGAAAAATATCTTGTCAAAACATCTCACCAAAAAACTATGAATTCCGTACTGGCATAAATTGTAGGCATAATTGCTACTTTTATTGTGTATATATCATTCAAATGTATGAAATATGACAAAACCTTTCAACTTCCCCCCCTCTCTCCTATCTCACTCTCTCTCCCCCCCTAACAATTACTAACACTATCTGTCCTTTTCCCTACCCCCACTTTAACATGCGGCGTCCAATCAAAATCGAGTATGATTCGACCAATGGCGCTCCAGAGAAGTGGCTTTGGTTACAACTCTAGGGTACAACTCAGTGCTCGTCCAGACATGTTTGAGTTCACACCCGAACGAGACGCCGTGAAGTACGGTCGCATGTGAGACAGCTCCGCAGACGGAAGTTCAGTTGATGAGAGCAAGCGAGTTCATACCGGGGTGCTAACGCCACACTACCGAGGACTTAATCCTACCTGAGATGTCAGTTTGGCTCGGCTGGTGAGAGAGGTTTTACCGACTGCATTGTATTATTTTCAGTTAATAAGCCGAGCTTTCCTTCCTTCCTTGGATGGTGAAGCGTCTTCGAGCTTCTTGTCGATACCTCTGCGGCTGATGCGAATAAACATCTCGGGTAAGTCAAATTATACTATGCGCTCTTAATTATGGCCAGGTTTTGCCCTGCTATCCGTCCCGATGACGGCATTGATATTGTCGCGAAATTTGATTCAATTCGCGTAAATTTTGTTGATTTGTTTAATGGGGATCCTAACGCTTTGCTCGAGGCAGTAGAGCCCTGGTTGGTATACTATATAGACAAGCAGAATAGTCTAGCCCCCCTTGAGGAGGAAGTATGCGCCACTGCAGAGAAATTTGACTCCCTCTTAGAACGTTACCACGACTATAACAACAGTGACGATGAATTCAGGAATGACCCGGGCAATAATCAGGGCAGAGCAACATGGGTTTAGAAGGCAGCACTCATGTATCACGCAGCTGCTCAGGACTACAGAATTCCTGATGTCGCCATAAATTACAAAGAGTATGTTTGCTCCCTCTCACTTGACTTCTCCCGAGCATTTGACTGAACTGACCACCCCACTCTACTGTATAAGTTAATCAACATGAATTTCCCCCCAAAATTTGTCTACTTCATTAAGAATTATCTACATGGGCGAAACTTCATGGTCAAAGTCAGCGACTCGATCTCCTCGTAGGGCCGTAAGGGCCTCGGTCCCCCAAGGAAGTGTCCTAGGCCCGTTACTATTCTCCCTTTACGTCAACGATTTCCCGGCTCCACAAAGGGGGCTAATTAGCCAATATGCTGATGACGTATTAATTTCTACAAATTGCAGGGATCCTCAAAAAGCCTTTGAGAACCTGCAAGAAACTGTCGATGAAATAGAAGATTATTGCCTCGATTCCGACATTGCCCTGAATCATGGAAAATGTAATTTCATCTGGTTTCACAAAAGGAGAAACCCACCCATGGGACAAAATCATTACATCGAACTTGGTCAAGCTAGACTCCCGCCAAAACAGCAAATAAAATATCTTGGTTTCTTCTTTGACAGGAAAATAAATTTCAAGGCTCACACAGAGTTTGTACGTATGAAAGCCACCAAACAGCTGGGCATGCTGAACAAGATCTTTTTCCCAAACAGTGGGCTTTCATTAAAGAACAAAATGACTATACTCCTCAGTCACACTCCTCGGCAACACATATGCTGCCCCAGCTTGGGCTTTTGCTACGAGGAAGAACATCAACACCCTTCAAATTTTTGAAAATAAAAATTTCAGGAAATTCGCCAGAGCAGGCTGGTACTGTAGGAGAATAGATATAAGAAGCGACTTAAAGATCAATACATTCTTAGAACATATCAGGAAACTCGCTGAGACTCAGTATGAGACGCTACGAAACTCCGAATTCAACCACCTCTCGGAGCTAGTGAATTATAACCCTGAGGTTATAGTTCGGTATGGACGACCTCAGAATATTCTCTCTAGGCCTTAGTAATTGTACAGTGTAAATATTGTAATTTTGTAAATATTTTCAAATTTTTTCATTCTTCTTAGTATCTTGTTTTAATATTGTAACTATAACCCATGCAAAACCAAGCTAGAGAGATGCTCTGGAGATCATAAAACGAAACTACTGCTTATAGTAGCGGAGGCGTCCAATAGATGGCGCTACTGACTTCTTGAAATACCTCGCTCTACGAGCGAATAACGAAACTAGACCCCTGAGATCCCAGGCCCCCCCATGGCCTGCTCGGAAAACGAGATTTCACCTATCATAAGAGACTATCTATTTTCTATTCTATTTTCACTAACTTTTTATGACCCCAAGAGGTTTTTTGTGGTCATAGATCGTGTGAATTTTTCCATATTTGACTCAGATGTTTCCTTTTCAGCAAGTGGCAATGGCATTTTACCTGCAAAATTTTCGGAGTATTGAGCTTAAATTACCCAATTTTGACAATTATTTTACACAACATTTACACACACCTTGCACTACATACACGTACACTTCACAATATAGGCCACCCCCTTAGTGGCCCGCGGCTAAGGCCAGTAGAATGTCCATAAAAAATAGTGGCATGTGACTGGCGAAACAAGCTTAATTCAGCTCAGCTCAGCTCATGTTTGAGTTCAGGCAAAATTCATGAGGCCAGATTTTCACGAAATTTGATTTCTCTTACGCATACATACACAACACGAAAAAACATACAGATACGCTCTTGTCTTCCTTCTTCACACCGGCTCCCCGCGAGCCGTCATGAGGGCAGCTAGTGTTCAGGAGAACAGGCACTGCCAGAAATTCCCATCGTTATCGATGTTTGTGAACCCAAAAATCTCCAAAACAAATCAAAAAATTTTGAAAAAAGAAAAATCTCTATTTCTCTTCTTTTTCCTTTCATCTCTGGACTTCCAGTTCCTGTTTTTTCCAGTTCATGTTTTTTCCTACTCTCTCCCACAGGTCAGCAGCCAATTCTGAGTAGGCGAGCTCTCGGCCAATGGCGCTCCGACATTGGACTTGGGGAAAATTTTTCTCTTTTAGGTGCGACAAAGGTCACGGTGGCTCACACTCATTCCCCAGATTCTGTAGGGAACGGTCGTGTTTCTGCTCGCTCCGACTAGGGAGCCATTTCTTTTCTTTGCAGGTTCTGACATGGCTAGAACAAAAAGAAAGCCGAGGCAAGCCTGCTACCGTGAAGAAGCATTACTGCCTACTGCACCACGAATCCTTCTCAAAGCATTCAATTGCATGGTTGAAGTTCTTCACGGAGGTGGACACTACTCGGCGTTCATTCAAACTTCGCTCCAGAGAGGAGACAGCTGATGACCCTCACCACCAATGCCAGTCCGTGGGCCTACTCGTAGACCTTTCGAAGGAAGCCAAATCCTGGGTCACCAAAGAGATCCGATGTGAATTGGAACGACAATTCATGGAAATTGTCAATAGTCATCGAAATTCTTGCTACGAAAGGGACCTGGTGGTCAGGCTGAAAGATCTCGAGGGCACAAGCTGTCTCCTCTACGAGGAACACACGAATGAAACCCTCACGGCTCCGAGCCGAACGAGGTCATCGACTCATCTCTTTTCAGGTCAGAAACGAGTCCAGACCGGGAACCCAGGTGCACTCCGACGCCAGAAACTTCCCTTTCTCTTTCTAGATCTGCAGAACCGGAATTAATCTCCGAGGAATTCGCTGATACAGAAAATCCTGTCCTTGGGACAGAGGCAATCGCAGAACTTTTTCGCAGTCCTGTTACGGGGTCTCGAACCTGGCACCCCTTTAAAGGACATTCAGACCGCTCTCAGCCAACTTGGTTTTTCAACCAAAAAGGTTGAGGTCTTCAGAAAATCAAAGTCCAAAGCTTGGAGAATCACGCTCAAGAAAAATGAGTCTAATTTTAAGGTCCTTCAGCTCAAATCCATCTCACATCTTGAAATCTCGGTGGAAAAATTCATCAGGAACTTTCGTGAATTTCAATGCAGACGATGTCTTCGGTTCTCGCACTTTGCTGAATCCTGCGTCAACGATTACAGGTGTATTAAATGCTTGGACACTCATGAGCCTGGGCAATGCAGCAAGGTGCGAGGACGGGATACGCCGACCTGTGTTCTGTGTCTTGGACCACATCCGGCAAATTACCGAAAGTGTCCCGAATTTCTAAAAATTCGAAAATCCCAAAAAGCTTCGACCCAACTTGCAAAGGACATTACCATCCCGTCCCAGACGTTCTCTCAGAGCAAGAACAAAATCTCAAGTACCTTTCTACCTCGGCCAGTCCTGCTAAAATTCAACACTTTTCTTCAGAAGCAAAAGACTTTTATAGCGGCAGAACAGTCGGCAGCCCCTGCGCAAACGGCAGCAGAACAGCCTCCGGCAAAGTTTCCGTCCCAGAAGGAATCAGCTACCGTCGTCTCACCAAGCCGTCCAAGAAATTTCGAAGAGCTGGCAAAGAAATCCGTCAATGAACTCTGATCTCTATCATGACTGAAGAAAGCATATCTGATGGTATTTCTCGAACCTGGCCGAGAAACTCTGTGGGAAGATCGCCGAAACTTTTTGTTTCAGGTCCTTTCTGCTCCTTTATTTTCACGGTATCCTTTTTAAAAATATATATAAAATTCTCTTCAAAAAAATCTCTAAAAGGAAAAAAAAAAAATTGTTTTTTCATATTTAACTAACATTTACTTTATTTTTTCGGAACAGCTTCGATATAGGGGACACGCCAAGTTGGCGACTTTTTTCCGGCGATAAGTTGCCATCGTTGGCGCGCTCTGGTTTGTTCTGCTGGGTTGTCGTTGTTCCAGAATATTCGAAGAATTCTGCGAGGCAGTGGCGCTGGTGGTTGTTTTTCCGTGTTCCTAGCGTCCTAGCGCGTCTTTCAAACGGGTTTTACTGCCATTTTAAAACTGGTTTTCTCTTTTTTCCATTCTATTCTCTCTCTTTTTTTCTTCCAAATGACGTCACCTTATAGCCGCGGCGTTTTGAAAAACCGTTGGGATAGTTCTTCATATTTTCTCTTCCTTCCGTATATATGATGTAGTGTGTGTGTCGGATTAATTGGAATTATTTTGGATATCTTTTCCCTCAGGTTGTACCTTTAATATTTTCCAATATTTATTCTTTTCTACATGCAGGATGCCCCTGCATCGTTATTTTATTTATTTTACCGTTGTTTATTTATAAGAACCCGGATTCCCGAAAAGAGAGTCCGGGTTTTAATTTATAATACATAGAATATATTTATTTATACAACATGCAGGACCGTTGTTTATTTATAAGAACCCGGATTCCCGGAAAGAGAGTCCGGGTTTTCATTTATAATTATTTTTTTATTATAATTATGCTTGTTGGTTTTAGCATTTTTATGCTCGCTCAATTCAGCTGTTATTTACGTTTCCATTTCTCTTGTGTTTCATGATATTTTTCATATTGTTTTCTATGCTGGCGATTTTTTTTTTCGGCGCTCGTAATGTGTCTAACGGCCTTGGTGACTTCTGATGGAGTCGTCGGACATATTTGGCGCCGAAAAAAAAGTCGCCGAAAATCGCCAACCTGTCCCCTATACCGAAGCTGTTCCATTTTTTCTAACAAATCTTCCCTACCGCCTAGGAACTTTGGTTTTCCTATTTCTCTTTTCAGATCCTAGACTGCAGAGGTTTCAGCCAATCCCAGGGCTCGCCGCTGAAGGACCAATCACAGGAGTTCACCTTTCCGGCTTTCTGCATCACAGCATCTTCTTCACTAATACGACTAACCCATTGGGGTTGTGACGGCATCTTTTCAACTCCGGAATTAATTTTTATTAATTCCGTGATCCAGATCCCCTCTTCCAAATTCATTTCAGCGCATAACTTTGTCGCATTGTTTCTTAAAGATTTCTCCCAACAGCGTTGTGTTCCACTGCAAAAAATTACGAAATTTTAAACTCATAGCGGATTCGACCCAATTTTGACCATGGCCCTTGGGTCAGGAAATTTATTTCTTGGCCCATTGACACTTAGCTGCCAGGCCTTTTGTAAGCCGCTGTAATAGCCCTGAGGGCAGGACTCGGCGTAACATCCCTTGCATTCCGCAGGTCACGGCGGCATTTTACCTGCGAAAATGTTAGGGGTCGGAACTTGAACTTTAAACTCCCAATTTTGTCCTTACACCACATCTTACAAACACTTTTCTCACACTCACACACACGCTCCAAAATAGGCCACTCCCTTAGTGGCCCGCTTCTAAGACCAGTAGAGCGGCCATAAAAAATTTTGCTGCGGAACTGGCAAATCAATTTTAATTCAGTTCAGTGATGTTTGTGGAATTCGTGGGAAATTTCCCATATTCGTGGGAAAATTTGGCCAAGTGGGAAATTTTGAGAGTTCATCAAGCAAAATAATTTTTTGAAAAAAATATTAATGCAGTGCAATACTTGAATAATTTTCACCGGTAGATGGTAGCACATTTTTTTGGAATACTTGGGAAAAATTTAGTCAAAAGAGAAATTTTGCTGGGAGAGGTTACCATCACGTTCTTTATACGTTTCTCTCGGCAAATTTTCTCGCTTTATTTTTCCCCTTTTCGATTTTTATCTTTTAAATTTTCAATCTTATGCTTAATTTTATTAATTTAACAAAAGGCGCTTCTCAGGACCAAATCACATTGATTGCAATGGAGGATCTTCCCAGTAATTACTGTTATAAAGTAATCAGAAATGACGAGGACAGAAAAACCGTTGTTTTTAGAGTAAAAGGTGTGACAAAAAAAAAATCGCTATGGTAAGTACTGTATACCCCAGTAGCACAACGATATAGTACAATATTTGGACCATATCGTTATCTATCGAAATGTCAGAGGAATATCAGATGTCATAACTATGATATAGAACGATCTCGTCTTATATGGTGCAATTTATTTATGATGTTAATTGATCAAGTCTTTAATTTTTCAGCCGAATATGTATTTGATTCCATGTGAATAATCTCTACTTTGAAGGACAACAACTTGGGACAATAAATTATTTTAATATAGTTTGAAAAACATAGATCTATATCGTGCACCTTACAAAGATCAATATCAGATTCTCGATATAGACCTCATATAGATCTATCAAAGAAGACATAGCTCTATATCCTAAACATGAATTACATCTATATCGTGAACCTGACAAAGATATATATCAGATACACAATATACTGATATATCACCATATTGTGTGCCTTTAAATAAAAATATTGCCTTCAAATAAAAATTTGGAGAAAATTTAAAGTCGAGCGTACAATTTTTTGTTTGAATTGAAATTAAAAACGTTTGAATGAATAATTTTTCATATGAAATTTTGATTTTAATAGGATTAATTATGTTGATATATCAAAATCATTTTGTCAGTTATAATTGAATCCTTACTGTGTATGTTTTACATCGTAGATGTTGGTATTTTAGGAGGAGCGAGAACTTATCCACCATAACTTTAATTGCCACTTTATAATTGCACATATTTTTTAATTAAAAAAAATTGCTCTTGTTTTTGTTGTATATGTGTTTTTCTTAAAATTATTTATTTTTTTCCTTTGATGTTTTCATTTTTTACCATACTTTGAGAATTTCAACTCTTTTGTGTTGCATATTTTTTATTCTGTATTTTTTGTTTTATTAGCATATAAATTAATTGTTTCAAATAAATAATATATTACACAATACATTAATTTGTTTCTTGTGTTTTTTGTATTATATATAATTTCCTTAATTATAATATAATTTTTCAATTACCTGCCTCAAAATTATAAATGTCTCACAATTTCTATTTTGTAATTTTTGGGCATACATGAAAATGAATAAATTTGATTGAAAATACAAGTAAAAAAAAAGATTACTTGTAAATTAATGTTATAATAACAGCCAATAACCAGTACTGTAGTGGTGGGTTGGTAAGATACGAAGTTACAGATGGGAAGAGTTCAGACTCCAGAAAATAACACTTCTTTTTATTTCTTATGAAAAGGCGCCATCTATCGTCCAAAATATGAAGTATTTGAATATATCACATTCACGATATAGATCTATTTATCTCCGACTATGCCTTTTTTAGCGAGAACGATATCGTGGACCAATATAGATCTATATTGGAAACTGAAATTTTACGATATAGATCTATATCTTTGTGCTACTTGGGTAGCCTTTCCGTTATACCAGGGGTCTTCAACGTGTGGCCCGCTGATCATTTTCTGAAAATACACTCATGTCCATAAATTAAGGATACTTCAGAATCACTCGGAAATCGAAATCTAAAGTAAACATTTCACCTGTAGAATTATCACACATCTGCAAGAATGATATGCAAATTTCAGGAAGCCACCAGATGATGCCGATAGTACGTCACAATGACGAGAGAGTAAGAGGGGGGTATATAAGGAATGGTGGCAAAGAAGTAAAATTGTTCACAAGAGTTCTGTAAGGCGCTCAGTGCCATAAGCGAATAGTTATGACACAGAGGACGCATGTGGATGATTTTTTACGTGGTAGAATTATCGGCCGCCTGGAATGTGGGCGTACTGAGATGGAAGTATCCGAGGAACTTAAAATTGCCCAAAGTGTCATCTCTAGGTTTTGGCAACGATTCCAAGATAACGGAAATGTCAGTAGTCGTTACAGTACAGGTCGCCCCTGAGTTACAACGCCGAATGAAGACCGGTATTTGGCAGTAACTGCCAAAAGAAGCAGACGGAGCACATCCGACCTGTCTCGTCAGCTACCTGCAGCCACGGGTACCACGGTTTCAAGGCAAACCGTGTACAGACGTTTGGGAGATATTGGTGTATATGCTCGCAGACCAGTCAGATGTGTTCCGCTCACGGCAACTCACTGTCGGCAGCGATTAGCCTGGAGTAGAGAACATGCAATGTGGACATCGTCACAGTGGGCTTGTGTGATGTTTTCCGACGAGTCCAGGTTTAGCTTGAAGTCTGATTCACGTCGGACTTTCATATGGAGAATGCCAGGTACCCGTTACCGCCAAGACAACATCATTGAACGACACCGTTACGGTGGTGCAGCATTGCTCGTTTTGGGTGGAATTATACTGGGTTCCAGAACAGATCTGCATGTTCAAACCGGAACCATGAAAGCCCAAAATTATCGGGACATCATTCTGGAACAACATGTACGTTTGTTTAGGGATGCCATGGGCGCAGAATTTGTGTTTATGGATGACAACGCCCGTCCTCACCGAGCAAACATCGTAAACGAATGCCTTGAATCTGAGGATATAACCCGTATGGAATGGCCAGCATTCTCACCTGACTTGAATCCGATAGAGCATGGTGGGGCATGCTTGGCCGACGAGTTGCAACCACCTCCTACATGCGTACCGGAACTTCGGAGAGCATTGCTTGCTGAGTGGAGTGAGTAGTATTGGGGTCGGTATAGAATCGGAAGTGACGTCACACTTCCTACGCCCCGCCCCACCACCGGAAGTTACGTCATACTTCCGCCGGAAATGGTCTCTGAGATATAGTACGAGGTTTCTTATCCCACTTCCGGTGTTTATTAAATGACTTCCTGTGGCGAGATATAGTGCGAGGTGTCTTATCTCTATTAAGACTTCTGGTGTTTATTAAGTGACCTCTGTTGTCTATTAGGTGACCTTCCTTTGTATCTCTACAGAATGCCGACATCCGGTGTTTATTAAGTGACATCTGTTGTTCATTACACTACTTCCGGTGCTTATTAAGAGACTTCCGGTGTCTCATCTCTACAGAATGACGACATCCGGTGTTCATTAAGTGACATCTGCTGTTCATTAAACGACATTCGGTGTCTTATCTCTACTGTTTTCTATTAAGAGACTTCCGGTGTCTTATCGCCATTATTTTTGACTTCTGTGTTGACTTATTTCTATTGGTAATTAGGGACTACGGATTATTGAGAACTACGGGTGCTATAAATATTCGCGACAAACTTCTAGACTCCTCGAGTAGCCCGTGACCATATTTTGAAAAAAAAACGGGACGTTTCACTCAAGAGTGCTGCCACCAGGGAAGTATCTACGAGGGGCTTTTTGTTCCAATTTCATGCTTTTGCCAGGATTCTCACCTTGTCTCGGCACTTCCTGTCTCTTTCTTTTTCCCCCAATGATGTGTGTTTTAACGACGTCATGTTAAGACTTTAAAACATGTCTTTACACTCCTGTCATCACTGTTATTCGCTGATATATTCGTATTCCCATACTTATCCCTCTAGTTGATAGTGTTCAATTACATAGATGTTTTCTGCATTAGTTTTCCTTGTTTTAGAGAATTATTTTGCCAAATACGTGATCTATGAAGGCATCCGTACAAAGAAGGGATCCGAAAATTTTAGTAGTTTTTTTTCCCCCAAATTTATTATATCTTGATTTCTTGCAGCATTATTCCTTAGATATCACTGTTCCATACCATACATATGCACAAACATCTAAAGTGTACGCAGTCAACTGCTACCATTCACCGAAACGAACATTTTCTTAAAAGGCGAGAGGAGAGGTTTCGATTACTGATGACAATGATAAAGGCTAAAAAATAAACTGCGGTTTCTGATATGATGTGTGTCAACTAAAGAGTGGACATCCTTCATGACATTGGTGCGAGAAAGAATAAAAGTTACAATGTTCTCAGAAGCAAGTGTGTGTATTCAATAAAATAATTATACTCTAAGAAAAGGAATTAAAAGCATTAAAAGTGATAAAAACGATTGAAAAAAAAAATTCAATATGAAAGTCAACTACCAATATGAGTCTTTTATTTACTATTTCTAATTCGCATGTCATATCATAACTTAGAATGAGTATATTATTAACCGAGCATTATTTCTCTCTAAATTATTTAGTAGGAATCTTTCATTCATTATTCCTTTCGTAAAAGTTCTCAGTGAATGCTTTCCCAAAAAAGTTTTTGGTTTTCAATCTTTAATTCGGTCATATTCGATGTCTTAAGATGAATGAATTCTCAGTGGTTTTCCTCTCATTCAGTTTACTATCTTTTACTAATTTTGACACATTCCACTTCAAATCAAATTGAATTTGTTCTTTTTATACATGCAGAAAAAAGTGAATTTATGAGAAACATGTTTACCATCTAGAGGCACCGAAGATTAATTAATTACGTTATAATTAAGGAAATAAATAAACAAAATATTAAAAAAAAACACACAACATTAGCAAGACAGAATTATTAATGTCAAATAAAAAAATATAAACTAGACAAAGAAAAACACATACAAACACAACATAAATAAGAAAAAATTCTTATCTTATGATGAAAAGTGCAAAAGAAACAAGGCTTTAAACATTCAAACAAGACAAATTCTACATTTACTTTCACACAAAATTACAAGATTTAACGAAATAAAATGATTTTTGATAAAAATTGTTTTTTCGGGTTCGAAGACCGTCGTCCGTTTGAGTTTGTTCTCAACGTTTCCCCAACACTAGTGGTTGGCATCATCAGGAGAATTGATAAACTGGATCAAAGTTGATTCTATGGCTGGCAGCGTATTGTAAACAGTTGTTATGCTGGTAGAACCTGATTGGTCGAGAGATGTGGAGTTATCTGATTGGCTGTTGTCATCATTCTGTTGCTGGACCTTGAAGGGGAAGGTTCTTGTTCTTCTGAGAGCTGGTGTCCAGGATCTGCTCAATTTCAAAGTTTCTTCTCTTCTATTATAGCTGTTTTTGTGCTTGTATATTTCAATAGCCTCTCTGTAGATTCGTGGGAAAAAGTGGTCAACATTAGCTATTACCTGTGTTTTGCTGAACTGTACACTGTGGTTGTCGTAAAGCGCATGCTCTGCCACTGCCGACTTTTCTGTTTGGCCCATTCTGCAACATCGTTCGTGCTCTTTTATTCTCGTGGCCACAGATCTTTTTGTGGTTCCAATATATACCTGACCACAGGTGCACGGTATTCGATAGATCCCCGGTGTTGATAGAGGGTCACGGTGGTCTTTTGCTGATCGCAGCATTTCACATATTTTTCTGGTTGGTTTGAAAATGGTCTTTATACGATGTTTTTTCATGACCTTGCTGATTCTTGCCGTCACTCCGGGGATAAAAGGCAGCACAGCTTTTCCAATTGATTGTGACTGCTCATTTTCCGTTGGTGATTCCTTGATGGAGCGTAAGGCTTTCTTGATGTCGTCTTTCGTGTACCCATTAGAGCGGAAAACTGATTTTAAGTGCTCAATCTCTTTACCTAGATCTTTTCCTTCACATAGTCTTCTTGCCCTCTCGATCAAGGTTTTCAGTACGCCTCGTTTTTGGTGAGATATAAAAATGTATAAAAATGATTTTTATACATAAATTATTCTTCTTAGGTTATTTTCATTTTTTCATATATTCAACGGAATGGGTTAAATCTCGTTTTTCTAGTTTTTCATAGATTTCACAGTGACGTACATTATAATTAAGGAAATAAATAAAATAAACGAAATATAAAAAAAAACACACAACATATACAAAACACACACACACAAGGCCTCACCTAACCGTTACGCTCTAAAACGAATCAATTAACTGGTTTCTTCTCCGACTGCCAAACAAGAGCAGCAATACTAAAGTAAAAAATTGCCATATATTTATCTGATATTGTAAAATACACTTTGTTAAAGTTTAAAGTTTTTTCGAATACGGAGTAACTACGTCGGTTGCATGCGTTATTTTCAAACAAATCAAGATGAAAATCTTTCGTTTTAATTTATCTTCATACGGTGGTTATGAATTCATTTTTCTCTCATCTTTGAAATTATATAGGTTTCGATGTGATTCGCATATGATGATTAGCCATGTATTTGTGCTCATACATTTCTGCATTTGTTTTGTCCATCCAGCTTTGATATTGCACAATCATTTGCATCCATACTGCCATTTTTAACTTTTATATTGCCACGAAATCAAAGGGATTTTACTCAGATCATCGATTCATTCAACTTCTTTTAACTCATACTCTGGCTTGTTTTTTTTTCTCTACTCCATAATATTTTCCACTTTTATATTTAAATCCAAATTAACTTCCATTTTCTAAACTAAATTTTTCAAATGGATTTGGATTCACACAATTTTCGAATGATGTTCAATATGATAAGATTTAATTCAGCTCTTTCACGTGACATTCTTTCAATGCATTAATTTATTTCCATACATTTTACTTTATTTTTCAAATTACCAATTTTTTGATAAAAAGACACTTATGTATAACTTTTCTGTATCATCTTTACCAATTAAAACAGAAAACTTTGATCGTTTTGAGTTACTAAAATACGGATTCAATTATTTACTCTTTGTAGGCCTATACAAACTCAAACTCATCCTTGGATCTCATCATTTGCTATGTTTCAAAGAATTATTTTTAGGTAAAACTTGCATTTTCGATAAAAACAAATTTGCGTCGAGGTTTCTTTCTGCAATTTCTCTAATGTTTATTATCTCTGTATGGTTTTTTTATTGTAAGCAAACAAATACACACACATACACATTACACAAATACTGGACACAGATACTAGAGATATTGCGCTGCTGACGGTGGACAGGATAAGTCAAAACATAAAAATGGATTTCTGACTTAGCATTTTTTTTTTTTGCATATTTCGTTATTTTTACGTGATAGAGCCTATTTTTAAAGAGTTTTAGGGCATATTTTGTATATTTATATATTATATTATATATTATATATATTGTATATTTTGTATATATATATTTCCTTTTTATCGAGAATTATGAAGGAAGGATGTATATTTCCTTATCCTTCCTGGAAATATACATCCTTCCTTCATAATTCTCGATAAAAAGGAAATATACAAAATATGCCCTAAAACTTTAAAAATAGGCTCTATCACGTAAAAATAACGAAATATGCAAAAAAAAAAAAAAAAAAAAATACAAAGTCAGAAATCCAAGCCCTGCTAATGATTTTTCTGTTTTGACTTATCCTGTCCACCGTCAACAGCGCAATCAATTTTTTACCAGGCGTATATACGTTTCAAGTGAATTTAAAGTGATAAAATTTGTCTTAATCAAAGTATAATCCCCAGCATTAACGGTCAACCAACTCCTTGTCAACCAATAACTTCTGAGGGGGTGATGAAATGGTCCAGAGGAGCGAAGGCTGTAACGAGATGCCTTTGAATTTCCCTATAGATTAATGATTTAAAACTCATCTCGCCTATTGCTTGCTAGCACCCAAGAGTGCTGTTCAACAGCCCAATTGGAAACCACTTCAAGAATTAACATTATGCTGGGTGTAGCCAAAGCCAGGTCATTGAAAGGGGTAGATTTCTCTCTCCCCGCAGAAAAAATTTCTGGCTATGTAAGAGAACTTCAGATCTTAAACAGCTAGCTACCTGAGGCGCGGGTGGATGTCTGGCCAAGATTTTTCTGGGGTCCTATCTGACAAAAAATGGTCTGCCTATGAATTTACATGTATACTAAACAAAATTTGAAGGCGATCCCGCCCGGCTCGGGTGAGTTTGTGTTAAGATGTGACACTGTTCCACCCGTGTAAGGCATACAAAGAAAAGTTCTGGGGGAAGGGCACGATGATATGCAATATATAATGGTCGCCATGGCCCCGCAAGGTTAGGTAGGGCCCGGGACAATCATTTCCCTTCAGGCTACAAATTCACTGTTGAAGGGCCCATGAAAAGTTTGGTCTGCGGGCCCACAAAATATCCCAGCTTAGGAGCCTTGCTTCAGGCTGTGGGGGCCATGATGGTCCACAATCACCGGATTTATTACATTTACGGTAACTTACACAAAAAATGTATAGGTTACCCCACATCCTTCTGCTGGGATCTTTGGCGTCCTATCCCCCACAGTAAATTTGTTCTGTGAAAAATATAAAAAAGTTAAAAGAATCATCCTGAGCTCTGTCAGGCCCGTAATTGTGGGTAGACATGGGTCACCAGAATAGGCGGAGATAGACTTGAACATCTGGGGGAACACACAATCACGTCAGTTGATATATTATATATATATATATATATATATATATATATATATATATATATATATGCCTACGGCTGGGATCTCAGGGCCGCAACCACGGCCCCCATATGGGCGGGGCTGACAGGGCTCTAGCTCTGGGGCCCGAGACAATTCTCATAATTTTTTGCTTTTCCACGCTATAAATTAACTATAGAATATAGAAGGACCCGTGGAAAGTCTGACCGGGGGGGGGGGGCCTGTAAAAGACCCCAGCCTAGGGGGCCCTGCTCCAGGATATGGGGGCCATGGCCGCAACTAGGGGGGGGCAAGTGGGTCTGGTGCCCCGGGCGCCGAACCAGAAGGGGGCGCCGAATTCATCTTTTAACTGTTCCTTCTACATCAAGGGGCGCCAAATTGCCGGCTTGCCCCGAATGACAAAGTATCTAGTTGCGGCCCTGCTCGGGGTATACACCTCAGGAACCAACTTGCGCAAGGGCCCTGGGCATGGCCTCCACGAGGGTGGGTATTTTATCCGAGGTGAGGTTGATTAAAAGACATGAAATATTAACATACACCATTTATTAACGAAAACATAATGAGAACAATCTTGATTAATAATTAATGTATAGAATATAGACAAAGAGACATGACACAGCAACCGGCAATGTGACCGGGATTAATACAGGACGTAAACACACACATGGACGGTCTTGACCACTGTCTTTATATCTTGTTGCCAGATACAACAGTTCTCCCACGCTTAATTTAACAGTTAATCTGTTACATACTCTTGCAGGTATGAGGGAGATCTGCGTTGCCGTGTTGACATACGAAGCTGGGTATCAGGTTGGTCTGTAACTGGTACATGCTGGCTGTTTCTTGGTTGCGGTTGAATATCTGAATTCTGGAAGTCATCAGGTTGTTGCTGATACATTCCTGGACAATAAAAGTCTTGCCATCTGGGTTGTTGTTGAATCTGTTCATCAGAATCCTCACTATCATTAAATTTGGTAGTTGGTAAGAATGAGACTGACTTTTTAGGAACCTCTGTTCTTCTCAGTTGATCAATGTGTCTTTTGAAAGAATAACAATCATCCAACTTCACTTGATAGTGAAGCTTTTCAAATTTCTGAATGACAGTACCAAGTTTCCATACAGTTCGATTGTTGATATAACATCGGGCTTGTATTCTGTCTCCCACGCTTAATTGTCTGGACTTGATTGTGTGTTCATAGTTCTTAATGTGTTTCCTGGGTCGAAAAGCATCGAATTCAATACGGATATTGCGTTGCAAATACATTTCAGCCGGAGTTTTACCATTTGCCAATGGAGTGGCTCGATATCGAAAAACTATTTCTCTCACTTTCGCATGCATTGAATTTGGCTCATTAGACATTGCTTTCAATCGATTTTTCAATGTCTGTACATTTCGCTCGGCCAAGCCATTAGTAGCAGGATGTCCAGGTGCAATAAGCTTCTGAAAGATTCCATTTTTAGCACAATAAGATTTGAACTGGTCACTGACAAAAACTGTTGCGTTGTCTGAAACAATTGTGAGTGGATACCCGTGCACAGCGAAAATGTCAGATAACATTTCAAAAGTTGAAGGTGTAGAAGGTGCATTTCGACATATTGATCTCGGCCTATTTGGATTTTGCGTCGATAACGATCAAGAAAAAATTGTTCTGGAAAGGCCCAGCGTAATCGATGTGAACGCGGTCCCAATTTTCCTTTGGTTCGTCCCAAGGATGGACTTGCACCTTTGAAGGATTTGTCTTGATTTGTACACACTGTTCGCATGATCTGGATAAATGTTCAATATCTTTGTCGATTCCTTTACAATAAATGTATCTTCGAGAAAGTTGTTTCATTTTTGTAATGCCAATGTGTGTTCGATGCAGTTCATTTAAAACAGATTTCTGTAATATTTTCGGAATTACTACTCTCTGTCCTTTGAATAGGATTCCATCTTCTAAGGTGTATTCATAAGAAAGTTCAGGATCTTGTTGAATTTTCTGTTTCATTTTCGATAAATTTTCATCAGAGTCAGCTGCTTTTTTGATCGAGTCGGCACTCAATACTTCTGTCGATATTTCATTGATTGACGCCATACACACTTGATTGATCTCGTTGTTGATAGCCATGTCACTAGACGTCTCTTTCTGCACAACTGGAGCCCTGGAAAGCCAATCAGCATCTGCATTTTCAATTCCTTTCTTGAACGTAATTTCGTAATCAAACGCTGAAAGAAAACTAGCATATCGGAGTAACCGGCCAGACGTCCTAGGAGGTAGCTTTGAGCTCGGATGAAAACTCCTTGTTAGAGGACGATTGTCAGTCGCTAAATTGAAACGTTTTCCGAACAGGTAGTTGAAGAAATGATTAACTGCGAACACGATGGCTAGTGCTTCACGATCGAGCTGTGAATAGTTTTGTTCGGTTTTCATCAAAGATCTTGAGGCATATGCAATAGGTTTTTCTTGATCATCAATAATGTGTGCTAAGATTCCGGCGATACCAACAGGACTAGCATCACACGTCAGGATAACTGGTAAGTTTGGATCATATGGAGTTAGAGTTCGGTCACTTGATATTTTCATTTTCAGCTTGATAAAGGCTGCTTCACATGATGCAGACCATCGGAACTTTGAATCTTTTCGAAGGAGTTGTCGCAGGGGGTATGTAACAGAGGAAATACTTGGTAGAAATCTTGAATAATATGTGACCATACCGAGAAATCGGCGTAATGCTTCCACATTTGGTGGACGTGGAATTTCCATAATTGCCCTAATTTTCTCAGAACTTTTGGAAATTTTGTTGAACTCCACAGTATGTCCTAGGTATTCGATACGTTCTTGAAAAAATGAACACTTATTCTTATTCAGGTGAAGATCATATTCCTGTAATCTCTGGAGGCACAGTTCAAGGTTCCTAGCACATTCTTCTCGTGTGGTACCATGCACAATGATATCATCGAAGTACGAGAGAGTCTTGGGTATCCCTTGAAGGACTTGGTCGATTATTCGGTTGAATTCACTAGGTGCTGTTTTGATGCCAAAAGATAGCCTATTCATGTGGTAAGTTCTACGATGAGTAGACAAAGTTTGAATTTGACTGCTTCCTTCATCTACTGGAACATGAAGATAGGCTTTGAACAAATCTAACCGGCAGAAATATTTTGAGTTTCGGAGACTGTTCAGGAAGACTAACGCGAAGTTCCTTATGGAAAACTGGTTTGCAATTTTCACTTAGCTGCAATGAGACTTTGAAACCTAGGATGCAACCAACTTTTTCTTCAAAATTTTTTGGATATTTAGAAATAATGTTATCCAGGCAGTTGGTTTGTTGAACTTGTAATGTTCCCAAATCAGCAGGTTTTTGAGAGTCGATATTTTCTAGGCTTATTTTTAAATGCTTTATCCAAACACGTCCTAATAATGCATCATATTCCTCTGGAACAACGTAGAGTTCTTCACGGGATGTTTTCCCTTGGTACTCCACAGTCACATCCACTTTTCCATCTGGCAGGAACACATTACCAGTGTATGATCGGAAAGCAACAGTTGAATTTTGAAGTTGTGTTGGAATGTTCAGCTTATGGAATACATCGCGTGGAATAAATGTAAATCCTGCACCAGAGTCCACTTCGAATCTTACCTCTCGACCTTCAATGTTGATCATGATGAAATATTTGTCGATATCCTTTGGTCGCTCGTGGTGTTGAAATATGCCGATAATTTGTTGCACACCATAACAACGAAAAGCTTCGGCGTTGGACACATGATTGGTTGATTTGAATTCTGATGGATTTTCGCTCTGTTCATCTAGCAGTGTCCTAATGCATACTTTTCTGAGATGTCCCGTTTTCTTGCAGGCACTGCACTTGAGAGATTTTGGATTCGTTTTGCAATCATTTGCAATGTAATTATCACGACCACAACGAATACAAAGATTTTGTATACCCAATTTTACAAAGTCTATTCTGGAACTGGATTTGGAACGCTGGCGGTTCTTGCTTCTTGGATAAGATACAGCTGTGTTTCGCAAGGTACTCGAGTCACGTTTTGCTGGTCTGGATTTCATAACTTTGTTGACTTCATCAAAAGTTGCACTTGTTGATTTCCTTGAAAGTTCGCGACAGTCGATTTTTGATGCTTCAAGAGCTATTGCTTTCTTCAAGATGTCATCGAATTCAAGAATTTCAGACTGTAAAAGTTGCTCACGTATCGAGTTGTCCCGAATTCCACGAACAAACTGCGCACGTAGAAATATATCCGCTATAGATGTTTTGCATTGGCAAGGTGACACGAACTCACAGTTGATAATATCCTGTCGCAGAGTTGCTACATAATCTGCAATTGTTTGATTTTCCGCCTGATAGGTAGACAAAAATTGATGTTGTGCCACTACTATGTTCTTCTTCGGACATAGATGGACTTCGAATGTTTTGATGAGTTCGTCATATGTGAGCTCGTTCGGTAGGCGTGGCGAAACCAATGCTGCTAAAGTATTATAATTAGAGACACCTACAGAGTTCAGAAGTATTTGAGCACACAATTCTTTATTGGATGACACGTTTTTCATATCAAGAAAATTTTTGAAGCGCTGAATATACATTATGAAAGATTCTTTCTTTGGATCGAAAGTATCGAATGTTTGAATCATGGCCGGTTGCTCAAAAAACGCGCTCAAAAATTTGTCGAATTGTCCAAGATCCATCTTAGTTCAATAACAAAGAGAAAGCGGCTTACCGGAATTGAAGTTTCTTTATCTCGTCGCCAATTATTTTATCCGAGGTGAGGCTGATTAAAAGACATGAAATATTAACATACACCATTTGTTAACGAAAAAATAATGAGAACAATCTTGATTAATAATTAATGTATAGAATATAGACAAAGAGACATGACACAGCAACCGGCAATGTGACCGGGATTGATACAGGACGTAAACACACACATGGACGGTCTTGACCACTGTCATTATATCTTGTTGCCAGATAGAACAGTGGGGCTGACAGATCTCCAGTCCTGGGGAACAGGAATATGGACGAGGTGGCCTGGGACGCTTCTCAGTATTTTTCACGTTATAAATTCGTCATATAGGGGCTCGTGAAATATCCCAGCCTAGGGAGCCCTGCTCCAGGATGTGAGGACCATGGCCTTGGGCAAAGCAGACATTAAATAACTCCCACCCCTCAACTTGGGGGGAGGGAATTTCTTTTTATTATATAATCTGCACTAATGAATCCGCGTGAACCGAATAGGACCATTTCCGGTTGGCAGAAACGTAAAAAAACTTAATTATGCTAGGTGTTTGTATTTTCCTAGCGTGGCGCATCTGTTCCATCGTTTGCATATCCACATATTTTTGCCTCTTTACACAATACAGAAGGAAGAGGAAAAAGCGATGAAATGAAAAAAAAAAATGATTATTTCTTGAAATTAATATTCATATCACAAAAAATCCAATGAAAAGGGGGGGGGGGCTTTTCTTTTCAATATTTGCTCTATTACGCTTCAAGTATTTTTTTCCTGTGGTATTTATGTTAGGATGTTTGCTAACGTTATTATTTTGTTGTCAACGATAAATAGCCAGGCCTGACCACCCTCTGCTAAATTAACCAATCAGGGAACAGAATACGGGCTTCCGAACATTTTGTCTGTAGATATCGTGAACATGCGGGACAGGCACAGGATGATCCCATCTATAGCCACACAATCCATCGAGCTTATATTAGAACTCATGGAGGAGGGTTCTTTCCTACATGATTAGAACCCCTATATACACACACGAAATTGATAATTTCAAAATTAATGAAAGTGATAATTCCCAAATTAATGAAAGTGATAATTCCAAAATTAATGAAAGTGATAATTCCAAAATTAATGAAAGTGATAATTCCAGAATTAAGGAAAGAATTCCAAAATTAATGACAGAATTCCAAAATTAATGACAGAATTCCAAAATTAACGAGTGATAATTCCAAAATTAACGAGTGATAATTCCAGAATTAATGAAAGATACTTTTCAGCATTGACGAAATTGATAATTTCAAAATTACTGAACGTGATAACTCCGGAAAGATAATTCCAGCATTAATGAAAGATAATTCGGTCATTTGATCATTTTTGTCGCACCACGGCCATTTTCTGCACACGAGGGCTAATTAGACCGAGACCTACAATTTATTGCCGATTCCGAACGGCAGGATTGTTTTTTTTTATGCTCATCAAAAGGTTGGTGCGCTAACCCCTCGATGGGGGACTCCCTGCGGTAGCAATTTTTTGCGGTCAAGTCGCCGTTTTTTTAAGATAATTCGGAATTAATGAAAGATGATTCCAGAATAAATGAAAGAAAAATTCTAGTTTTAATGAAACAGATAATTTCAGTATTAATGAAAGAAATAATTCCAGCATTATGAAAAAGTGATAATTCCAAAATTAATGAGATAATTCGAGAATTAATGAGATATAATTTCACAGAATCAATGAAAGAAATAATTTCAGCATTAGTAAAAGAAATAATTTCAGCATTAACGAAAGAAATAATTTCAGCATTAATGAAAGAAACAAACCCAGAATTGATTAAAGCAATTACTCCAGAAGTAATGAAAGAAATAATAATAAAGGAAATAATTCCAGAGTTGATGAACGCAATTACTCCAGAAGTAATGAAAGAAATAATAATAAAGGAAATAATTCCAGAATTGATGAAAGCAATTACTCCAGAAGTAATGAAAGAAATAATAATAAAGGAAATAATTCCAGAATTAATGAAAGAAATAATAATAAAGGAAATAATTCCAGAATTAATGAAAGAAATAACAATAAAGGAAATAATTCCAGAATTAATGAAAGAAATAATAATAAAGGAAATAATTCCAGAATTAATGAAAGAAACAAATCCAGAATTAATGAGAGAAACAAATCCAGAATTAATGAAAGAAACAAATCCAGAATTAATGAAAGAAACAAATCCAGAATTGATGAAAGAAACAAATCCAGAATTGATGAAAGCAATTACTATAGAATTAATGAAAGAAATAATAATAAAGGAAATAATTCCAGAATTAATGAAAGAAACAAATCCAGAATTAATGAAAGAAACAAATCCAGAATTAATGAGAGAAACAAATCCAGAATTAATGAAAGAAACAAATCCAGAATTAATGAAAGAAACAAATCCAGAATTGATGAAAGAAACAAATCCAGAATTGATGAAAGCAATTACTATAGAAGTAATGAAAGAAATAATAATGAAGGAAATAATTCCAGAATTAATAATAAAGGAAATAATTCCAGAATTAATGAAAGAAGTAATAATAAAGGAAATAATTCCAGAATTAATGAAAGAAGTAATAATAAAGGAAATAATTCCAGAATTAATGAAAGAAGTAATAATAAAGGAAATAATTCCAGAATTAATGAAAGAAGTAATAATAAAGGAAATAATTCCAGAATTAATGAAAGAAGTAATAATAAAGGAAATAATTCCAGAATTAATGAAAGTAATAATAATAAAGGAAATAATTCCAGAATTAATGAAAGAAGTAATAATAAAGGAAATAATTCCAGAATTAATGAAAGAAGTAATAATAAAGGAAATAATTCCAGAATTAATGAAAGAAGTAATAATAAAGGAAATAATTCCAGAATTAATGAAAGAAGTAATAATAAAGGAAATAATTCCAGAATTAATGAAAGAAGTAATAATAAAGGAAATAATTCCAGAATTAATAATAAAGGAAATAATTCCAGAATTAATGAAAGTAATAATAATAAAGGAAATAATTCCAGAATTAATGAAAGAAGTAATAATAAAGGAAATAATTCCAGAATTAATGAAAGAAGTAATAATAAAGGAAATAATTCCAGAATTAATGAAAGAAGTAATAATAAAGGAAATAATTCCAAAATTAATGAAAGTAATAATTCCAAAATTAATGAAAGTGATAATTCCAGAATTAAGGAAAGAATTCCAAAATTAATGAAAGTAATAATTCCAAAATTAATGAAAGTGATAATTCCAGAATTAAGGAAAGAATTCCAAAATTAATTACAGAATTCCAAAATTAACGAGTGATAATTCCAGAATTAATGAAAGATAATTTTCAGCATTGACTAAATTGATAATTTCAAAATTAATGAACGTGATAACTCCGGAAAGATAATTCCAGCATTAATGAAAGATAATTCGGTCATTTGATCATTTTTGTCGCACCACGGCCATTTTCTGCACACGAGGGCTAATTAGACCGGGACCTACAATTTATTGCCGATTCCGAACGGCAGGCTTGTTTTTTTTTATGCTCATCAAAAGGTTGGTGCGCTAACCCCTCGATGGGGGACTCCCTGCGGTAGCAATTTTTTGCGGTCAAGTCCCCGTTTTTTTAAGATAATTCGGAATTAATGAAAGATGATTCCAGAATAAATGAAAGAAAAATTCTAGTTTTAATGAAACAGATAATTTCAGTATTAATGAAAGAAATAATTCCAGCATTAATAAAAAAGTGATAATTCCAAAATTAATGAGATAATTCAAGAATTAATGAGATATAATTTCACAGAATCAATGAAAGAAATAACAATAAAGGAAATAATTCCAGAATTAATGAAAGAAATAATAATAAAGGAAATAATTCCAGAATCAATGAAAGAAATAATAATAAAGGAAATAATTCCAGAATTAATGAAAGAAACAAATCCAGAATTAATGAGAGAAACAAATCCAGAATTAATGAAAGAAACAAATCCAGAATTAATGAAAGAAACAAATCCAGAATTGATGAAAGAAACAAATCCAGAATTGATGAAAGCAATTACTATAGAAGTAATGAAAGAAATAATAATAAAGGAAATAATTCGAGAATTAATAATAAAGGAAATAATTCCAGAATTAATGAAAGAAGTAATAATAAAGGAAATAATTCCAGAATTAATGAAAGAAGTAATAATAAAGGAAATAATTCCAGAATTAATGAAAGAAGTAATAATAAAGGAAATAATTCCAGAATCAATGAAAGAAATAATAATAAAGGAAATAATTCCAGAATTAATGAAAGAAACAAATCCAGAATTAATGAGAGAAACAAATCCAGAATTAATGAAAGAAACAAATCCAGAATTAATGAAAGAAACAAATCCAGAATTGATGAAAGCAATTACTATAGAAGTAATGAAAGAAATAATAATAAAGGAAATAATTCCAGAATTAATAATAAAGGAAATAATTCCAGAATTAATGAAAAAAGTAATAATAAAGGAAATAATTCCAGAATTAATGAAAGAAGTAATACTAAAGGAAATAATTCCAGAATTAATGAAAGAAGTAATAATAAAGGAAATAATTCCAGAATTAATGAAAGAAGTAATAATGAAGGAAATAATTCCAGAATTAATGAAAGAAGTAATAATAAAGGAAATAATTCCAGAATTAATGAAAGAAATAATAATAAAGGAAATAATTCCAGAATTAATGAAAGAAATAATAATAAAGGAAATAATTCCAGAATTAATGAAAGAAATAACAATAAAGGAAATATCTCCAGAATTAATGAAAGAAATAATAATAAAGGAAATAATTCCAGAATCAATGAAAGAAATAATAATAAAGGAAATAATTCCAGAATTAATGAAAGAAACAAATCCAGAATTAATGAGAGAAACAAATCCAGAATTAATGAAAGAAACAAATCCAGAATTAATGAAAGAAACAAATCCAGAATTGATGAAAGCAATTACTATAGAAGTAATGAAAGAAATAATAATAAAGGAAATAATTCCAGAATTAATAATAAAGGAAATAATTCCAGAATTAATAATAAAGGAAATAATTCCAGAATTAATGAAAGAAGTAATAATAAAGGAAATAATTCCAGAATTAATGAAAGAAGTAATAATAAAGGAAATAATTCCAGAATTAATGAACGAAGTAATAATAAAGGAAATAATTCCAGAATTAATAATAAAGGAAATAATTCCAGAATTAATGAAAGAAGTAATAATAAAGGAAATAATTCCAGAATTAATGAAAGAAGTAATAATAAAGGAAATAATTCCAGAATTAATGAAAGAAGTAATAATAAAGGAAATAATTCCAGAATTAATGAAAGAAGTAATAATAAAGGAAATAATTCCAGAATTAATGAAAGAAATAATAATAAAGGAAATAATTCCAGAATTAATGAAAGAAATAATAATAAAGGAAATAATTCCAGAATTAATGAAAGAAATAATAATAAAGGAAATAATTCCAGAATTAATGAAAGAAACAAATCCAGAATTGATGAAAGCAATTACTCTAGAAGTAATGAAAGATATAATAATAAAGGAAATAGTTCCAGAATTAATAATAAAGGAAATAATTCCAGAATTAATGAAAGAAGTAATAATAAAGGAAATAATTCCAGAATTAATGAAAGAAGTAATAATAAAGGAAATAATTCCAGAATTAATGAAAGAAGTAATAATAAAGGAAATAATTCCAGAATTAATGAAAGAAGTAATAATAAAGGAAATAATTCCAGAATTAATGAAAGAAATAATAATAAAGGAAATAATTCCAGAATTAATGAAAGAAATAATAATAAAGGAAATAATTCCAGAATTAATGAAAGAAATAATAATAAAGGAAATAATTCCAGAATTAATGAAAGAAACAAATCCAGAATTGATGAAAGCAATTACTCTAGAAGTAATGAAAGATATAATAATAAAGGAAATAGTTCCAGAATTAATAATAAAGGAAATAATTCCAGAATAAATAATAAAGGAAATAATTCCAGAATAAATAATAAAGGAAATAATTCCAGAATTAATGAAAGAAATAATTCCAGAACTAATAAAGAAATAATTCCAGAATTAATGAAAGAAATAATAATAAAGGAAATAATTCCAGAATTAAGGAAAGAAATAATAATAAAGGAAATAATTCCAGAATTAATGAAAGAAATAATAATAAAGGAAATAATTCCAGGACTAATGAAAGAAACAAATCCAGAATTAATGAAAGAAACAAATCCAGAAATAATGAAAGAAACAAATCCAGAATTGATGAAAGCAATTACTCTAGAAGTAATGAAAGAAATAATAATAAAGGAAATAGTTCCAGAATTAATAATAAAGGAAATAATTCCAGAATTAATAATAAAGGAAATAGTTCCAGAATTAATAATAAAGGAAATAATTCCAGAATTAATAATAAAGGAAATAGTTCCAGAATTAATAATAAAGAAATAATTCCAGAATAAATAATAAAAGAAATAATGCCAGAAATAATGAAAGAAATAATTCCAGAATTAATTAAAGAAATAATAATAAAGGAAATAATTCCAGAATTAATGAAAGAAATAATAATAAGGGAAATAATTCCAGAATTAATGAAAGAAACAATAATAAAGGAAATAATTCCAGAATTAATGAAAGAAATAATAATAAAGGAAATAATTCCAGAATTAATGAAAGAAACAAATCCAGAATTAATGAGAGAAACAAATCCAGAATTAATGAAAGAAACAAATCCAGAATTAATGAAAGAAACAAATCCAGAATTGATGAAAGCAATTACTATAGAAGTAATGAAAGAAATAATAATAAAGGAAATAATTCCAGAATTAATAATAAAGGAAATAATTCCAGAATTAATAATAAAGGAAATAATTCCAGAATTAATGAAAGAAGTAATAATAAAGGAAATAATTCCAGAATTAATGAAAGAAGTAATAATAAAGGAAATAATTCCAGAATCAATGAAAGAAATAATAATAAAGGAAATAATTCCAGAATTAATGAAAGAAACAAATCCAGAATTATTGAGAGAAACAAATCCAGAATTAATGAAAGAAACAAATCCAGAATTAATGAAAGAAACAAATCCAGAATTGATGAAAGCAATTACTATAGAAGTAATGAAAGAAATAATAATAAAGGAAATAATTCCAGAATTAATAATAAATGAAATTATTCCAGAATTAATGAAAAAAGTAATAATAAAGGAAATAATTCCAGAATTAATGAAAGAAGTAATACTAAAGGAAATAATTCCAGAATTAATGAAAGAAGTAATAATAAAGGAAATAATTCCAGAATTGATGAACGCAATTACTCCAGGAGTAATGAAAGAAATAATAATAAAGGAAATAATTCCAGAATTAATGAAAGAAATAATAATAAAGGAAATAATTCCAGAATTAATGAAAGAAATAACAATAAAGGAAATATCTCCAGAATTAATGAAAGAAATAATAATAAAGGAAATAATTCCAGAATCAATGAAAGAAATAATAATAAAGGAAATAATTCCAGAATTAATGAAAGAAACAAATCCAGAATTAATGAGAGAAACAAATCCAGAATTAATGAAAGAAACAAATCCAGAATTAATGAAAGAAACAAATCCAGAATTGATGAAAGCAATTACTATAGAAGTAATGAAAGAAATAATAATAAAGGAAATAATTCCAGAATTAATAATAAAGGAAATAATTCCAGAATTAATAATAAAGGAAATAATTCCAGAATTAATGAAAGAAGTAATAATAAAGGAAATAATTCCAGAATTAATGAAAGAAGTAATAATAAAGGAAATAATTCCAGAATTAATGAACGAAGTAATAATAAAGGAAATAATTCCAGAATTAATAATAAAGGAAATAATTCCAGAATTAATGAAAGAAGTAATAATAAAGGAAATAATTCCAGAATTAATGAAAGAAGTAATAATAAAGGAAATAATTCCAGAATTAATGAAAGAAGTAATAATAAAGGAAATAATTCCAGAATTAATGAAAGAAGTAATAATAAAGGAAATAATTCCAAAATTAATGAAAGTAATAATTCCAAAATTAATGAAAGTGATAATTCCAGAATTAAGGAAAGAATTCCAAAATTAATGACAGAATTCCAAAATTAACGAGTGATAATTCCAGAATTAATGAAAGATAATTTTCAGCATTGACTAAATTGATAATTTCAAAATTAATGAACGTGATAACTCCGGAAAGATAATTCCAGCATTAATGAAAGATAATTCGGTCATTTGATCATTTTTGTCGCACCACGGCCATTTTCTGCACACGAGGGCTAATTAGACCGGGACCTACAATTTATTGCCGATTCCGAACGGCAGGCTTGTTTTTTTTTATGCTCATCAAAAGGTTGGTGCGCTAACCCCTCGATGGGGGACTCCCTGCGGTAGCAATTTTTTGCGGTCAAGTCCCCGTTTTTTTAAGATAATTCGGAATTAATGAAAGATGATTCCAGAATAAATGAAAGAAAAATTCTAGTTTTAATGAAACAGATAATTTCAGTATTAATGAAAGAAATAATTCCAGCATTAATAAAAAAGTGATAATTCCAAAATTAATGAGATAATTCAAGAATTAATGAGATATAATTTCACAGAATCAATGAAAGAAATAACAATAAAGGAAATAATTCCAGAATTAATGAAAGAAATAATAATAAAGGAAATAATTCCAGAATCAATGAAAGAAATAATAATAAAGGAAATAATTCCAGAATTAATGAAAGAAACAAATCCAGAATTAATGAGAGAAACAAATCCAGAATTAATGAAAGAAACAAATCCAGAATTAATGAAAGAAACAAATCCAGAATTGATGAAAGAAACAAATCCAGAATTGATGAAAGCAATTACTATAGAAGTAATGAAAGAAATAATAATAAAGGAAATAATTCGAGAATTAATAATAAAGGAAATAATTCCAGAATTAATGAAAGAAGTAATAATAAAGGAAATAATTCCAGAATTAATGAAAGAAGTAATAATAAAGGAAATAATTCCAGAATTAATGAAAGAAGTAATAATAAAGGAAATAATTCCAGAATCAATGAAAGAAATAATAATAAAGGAAATAATTCCAGAATTAATGAAAGAAACAAATCCAGAATTAATGAGAGAAACAAATCCAGAATTAATGAAAGAAACAAATCCAGAATTAATGAAAGAAACAAATCCAGAATTGATGAAAGCAATTACTATAGAAGTAATGAAAGAAATAATAATAAAGGAAATAATTCCAGAATTAATAATAAAGGAAATAATTCCAGAATTAATAATAAAGGAAATAATTCCAGAATTAATGAAAAAAGTAATAATAAAGGAAATAATTCCAGAATTAATGAAAGAAGTAATACTAAAGGAAATAATTCCAGAATTAATGAAAGAAGTAATAATAAAGGAAATAATTCCAGAATTAATGAAAGAAGTAATAATGAAGGAAATAATTCCAGAATTAATGAAAGAAGTAATAATAAAGGAAATAATTCCAGAATTAATGAAAGAAATAATAATAAAGGAAATAATTCCAGAATTAATGAAAGAAATAATAATAAAGGAAATAATTCCAGAATTAATGAAAGAAATAACAATAAAGGAAATATCTCCAGAATTAATGAAAGAAATAATAATAAAGGAAATAATTCCAGAATCAATGAAAGAAATAATAATAAAGGAAATAATTCCAGAATTAATGAAAGAAACAAATCCAGAATTAATGAGAGAAACAAATCCAGAATTAATGAAAGAAACAAATCCAGAATTAATGAAAGAAACAAATCCAGAATTGATGAAAGCAATTACTTTAGAAGTAATGAAAGAAATAATAATAAAGGAAATAATTCCAGAATTAATAATAAAGGAAATAATTCCAGAATTAATAATAAAGGAAATAATTCCAGAATTAATGAAAGAAGTAATAATAAAGGAAATAATTCCAGAATTAATGAAAGAAGTAATAATAAAGGAAATAATTCCAGAATTAATGAACGAAGTAATAATAAAGGAAATAATTCCAGAATTAATAATAAAGGAAATAATTCCAGAATTAATGAAAGAAGTAATAATAAAGGAAATAATTCCAGAATTAATGAAAGAAGTAATAATAAAGGAAATAATTCCAGAATTAATGAAAGAAGTAATAATAAAGGAAATAATTCCAGAATTAATGAAAGAAGTAATAATAAAGGAAATAATTCCAGAATTAATGAAAGAAATAATAATAAAGGAAATAATTCCAGAATTAATGAAAGAAATAATAATAAAGGAAATAATTCCAGAATTAATGAAAGAAATAATAATAAAGGAAATAATTCCAGAATTAATGAAAGAAACAAATCCAGAATTGATGAAAGCAATTACTCTAGAAGTAATGAAAGATATAATAATAAAGGAAATAGTTCCAGAATTAATAATAAAGGAAATAATTCCAGAATTAATGAAAGAAGTAATAATAAAGGAAATAATTCCAGAATTAATGAAAGAAGTAATAATAAAGGAAATAATTCCAGAATTAATGAAAGAAGTAATAATAAAGGAAATAATTCCAGAATTAATGAAAGAAATAATAATAAAGGAAATAATTCCAGAATTAATGAAAGAAATAATAATAAAGGAAATAATTCCAGAATTAATGAAAGAAATAATAATAAAGGAAATAATTCCAGAATTAATGAAAGAAACAAATCCAGAATTGATGAAAGCAATTACTCTAGAAGTAATGAAAGATATAATAATAAAGGAAATAGTTCCAGAATTAATAATAAAGGAAATAATTCCAGAATAAATAATAAAGGAAATAATTCCAGAATAAATAATAAAGGAAATAATTCCAGAATTAATGAAAGAAATAATTCCAGAACTAATAAAGAAATAATTCCAGAATTAATGAAAGAAATAATAATAAAGGAAATAATTCCAGAATTAAGGAAAGAAATAATAATAAAGGAAATAATTCCAGAATTAATGAAAGAAATAATAATAAAGGAAATAATTCCAGGACTAATGAAAGAAACAAATCCAGAATTAATGAAAGAAACAAATCCAGAAATAATGAAAGAAACAAATCCAGAATTGATGAAAGCAATTACTCTAGAAGTAATGAAAGAAATAATAATAAAGGAAATAGTTCCAGAATTAATAATAAAGGAAATAATTCCAGAATTAATAATAAAGGAAATAGTTCCAGAATTAATAATAAAGGAAATAATTCCAGAATTAATAATAAAGGAAATAGTTCCAGAATTAATAATAAAGAAATAATTCCAGAATAAATAATAAAAGAAATAATGCCAGAAATAATGAAAGAAATAATTCCAGAATTAATTAAAGAAATAATAATAAAGGAAATAATTCCAGAATTAATGAAAGAAATAATAATAAGGGAAATAATTCCAGAATTAATGAAAGAAACAATAATAAAGGAAATAATTCCAGAATTAATGAAAGAAATAATAATAAAGGAAATAATTCCAGAATTAATGAAAGAAACAAATCCAGAATTAATGAGAGAAACAAATCCAGAATTAATGAAAGAAACAAATCCAGAATTAATGAAAGAAACAAATCCAGAATTGATGAAAGCAATTACTATAGAAGTAATGAAAGAAATAATAATAAAGGAAATAATTCCAGAATTAATAATAAAGGAAATAATTCCAGAATTAATAATAAAGGAAATAATTCCAGAATTAATGAAAGAAGTAATAATAAAGGAAATAATTCCAGAATTAATGAAAGAAGTAATAATAAAGGAAATAATTCCAGAATCAATGAAAGAAATAATAATAAAGGAAATAATTCCAGAATTAATGAAAGAAACAAATCCAGAATTATTGAGAGAAACAAATCCAGAATTAATGAAAGAAACAAATCCAGAATTAATGAAAGAAACAAATCCAGAATTGATGAAAGCAATTACTATAGAAGTAATGAAAGAAATAATAATAAAGGAAATAATTCCAGAATTAATAATAAAGGAAATAATTCCAGAATTAATGAAAAAAGTAATAATAAAGGAAATAATTCCAGAATTAATGAAAGAAGTAATACTAAAGGAAATAATTCCAGAATTAATGAAAGAAGTAATAATAAAGGAAATAATTCCAGAATTAATGAAAGAAGTAATAATGAAGGAAATAATTCCAGAATTAATGAAAGAAGTAATAATAAAGGAAATAATTCCAGAATTGATGAACGCAATTACTCCAGGAGTAATGAAAGAAATAATAATAAAGGAAATAATTCCAGAATTAATGAAAGAAATAACAATAAAGGAAATATCTCCAGAATTAATGAAAGAAATAATAATAAAGGAAATAATTCCAGAATCAATGAAAGAAATAATAATAAAGGAAATAATTCCAGAATTAATGAAAGAAACAAATCCAGAATTAATGAGAGAAACAAATCCAGAATTAATGAAAGAAACAAATCCAGAATTAATGAAAGAAACAAATCCAGAATTGATGAAAGCAATTACTATAGAAGTAATGAAAGAAATAATAATAAAGGAAATAATTCCAGAATTAATGAAAGAAGTAATAATAAAGGAAATAATTCCAGAATTAATGAAAGAAGTAATAATAAAGGAAATAATTCCAGAATTAATGAACGAAGTAATAATAAAGGAAATAATTCCAGAATTAATAATGAAGGAAATAATTCCAGAATTAATGAAAGAAGTAATAATAAAGGAAATAATTCCAGAATTAATGAAAGAAGTAATAATAAAGGAAATAATTCCAGAATTAATGAAAGAAATAATAACAAAGGAAATAATTCCAGAATTAATGAAAGAAATAATAATAAAGGAAATAATTCCAGAATTAATGAAAGAAATAATAATAAAGGAAATAATTCCAGAATTAATGAAAGAAACAAATCCAGAATTGATGAAAGCAATTACTCTAGAAGTAATGAAAGATATAATAATAAAGGAAATAGTTCCAGAATTAATAATAAAGGAAATAATTCCAGAATAAATAATAAAGGAAATAATTCCAGAATAAATAATAAAGGAAATAATTCCAGAATTAATGAAAGAAATAATTCCAGAACTAATAAAGAAATAATTCCAGAATTAATGAAAGAAATAATAATAAAGGAAATAATTCCAGAATTAATGAAAGAAATAATAATAAAGGAAATAATTCCAGAATTAATGAAAGAAATAATAATAAAGGAAATAATTCCAGGACTAATGAAAGAAACAAATCCAGAATTAATGAAAGAAACAAATCCAGAAATAATGAAAGAAACAAATCCAGAATTGATGAAAGCAATTACTCTAGAAGTAATGAAAGAAATAATAATAAAGGAAATAGTTCCAGAATTAATAATAAAGGAAATAATTCCAGAATTAATAATAAAGGAAATAGTTCCAGAATTAATAATAAAGGAAATAATTCCAGAATTAATAATAAAGGAAATAGTTCCAGAATTAATAATAAAGAAATAATTCCAGAATAAATAATAAAAGAAATAATGCCAGAAATAATGAAAGAAATAATTCCAGAACTAACGAAAGAAATAATTCCAGAATTAATGAAAGAAATAATTCCAGAATTAATTAAAGAAATAATAATAAAGGAAATAATTCCAGAATTAATGAAAGAAATAATAATAAAGGAAATAATTCCAGAATTAATGAAAGAAACAATAATAAAGGAAATAATTCCAGAATTAATGAAAGAAATAATAATAAAGGAAATAATTCCAGAATTAATGAAAGAAACAAATCCAGAATTAATGAGAGAAACAAATCCAGAATTAATGAAAGAAACAAATCCAGAATTAATGAAAGCAATTACTATAGAAGTAATGAAAGAAATAATAATAAAGGAAATAATTCCAGAATTAATAATAAAGGAAATAATTCCAGAATTAATAATAAAGGAAATAATTCCAGAATTAATGAAAGAAGTAATAATAAAGGAAATAATTCCAGAATTAATGAAAGAAGTAATACTAAAGGAAATAATTCCAGAATTAATGAAAGAAGTAATAATAAAGGAAATAATTCCAGAATTAATGAAAGAAGTAATAATGAAGGAAAGAATTCCAGAATTAATGAAAGAAATAATAATAAAGGAAATAATTCCAGAATTAATGAAAGAAATAACAATAAAGGAAATATCTCCAGAATTAATGAAAGAAATAATAATAAAGGAAATAATTCCAGAATCAATGAAAGAAATAATAATAAAGGAAATAATTCCAGAATTAATGAAAGAAACAAATCCAGAATTAATGAGAGAAACAAATCCAGAATTAATGAAAGAAACAAATCCAGAATTAATGAAAGAAACAAATCCAGAATTGATGAAAGCAATTACTATAGAAGTAATGAAAGAAATAATAATAAAGGAAATAATTCCAGAATTAATAATAAAGGAAATAATTCCAGAATTAATAATAAAGGAAATAATTCCAGAATTAATGAAAGAAGTAATAATAAAGGAAATAATTCCAGAATTAATGAACGAAGTAATGATAAAGGAAATAATTCCAGAATTAATAATAAAGGAAATAATTCCAGAATTAATGAAAGAAGTAATAATAAAGGAAATAATTCCAGAATTAATGAAAGAAGTAATAATAAAGGAAATAATTCCAGAATTAATGAAAGAAGTAATAATAAAGGAAATAATTCCAGAATTAATGAAAGAAGTAATAATAAAGGAAATAATTCCAGAATTAATGAAAGAAATAATAATAAAGGAAATAATTCCAGAATTAATGAAAGAAATAATAATAAAGGAAATAATTCCAGAATTAATGAAAGAAATAATAATAAAGGAAATAATTCCAGAATTAATGAAAGAAACAAATCCAGAATTGATGAAAGCAATTACTCTAGAAGTAATGAAAGATATAATAATAAAGGAAATAGTTCCAGAATTAATAATAAAGGAAATAATTCCAGAATTAATAATAAAGGAAATAGTTCCAGAATTAATAATAAAGGAAATAATTCCAGAATTAATAATAAAGGAAATAGTTCCAGAATTAATAATAAAGAAATAATTCCAGAATAAATAATAAAGGAAATAATGCCAGAAATAATGAAAGAAATAATTCCAGAACTAACGAAAGAAATAATTCCAGAATTAATGAAAGAAATAATTCCAGAATTAATGAAAGAAATAATTCCAGAATTAATTAAAGAAATAATAATAAAGGAAATAATTCCAGACTTAATGAAAGAAATAATAATAAAGGAAATAATTCCAGAATTAATGAAAGAAACAATAATAAAGGAAATAATTCCAGAATTAATGAAAGAAATAATAATAAAGGAAATAATTCCAGAATTAATGAAAGAAATAATAATAAAGGAAATAATTCCAGAATTAATGAAAGAGATAATAATAAAGGAAATAATGAAAGAAATAATAATGAAAGAAATAATAATAAAGGAAATAATGAAAGAAATAATAATAAAGGAAATAATTCCAGAATTGATGAAAGAAACAAATCCAGAATTGATGAAAGCAATTACTCTAGAAGTAATGAAAGATATAATAATAAAGGAAATAGTTCCAGAATTTAATAATAAAGGAAATAATTCCAGAATAAATAATAAAGGAAATAATTCCAGAATAAATAATAAAGGAAATAATTCCAGAATTAATGAAAGAAATAATTCCAGAACTAATGAAAGAAATAATTCCAGAATTAATGAAAGAAATAATAATAAAGGAAATAATTCCAGAATTAATGAAAGAAATAATAATAAAGGAAATAATTCCAGAATTAATGAAAGAAATAATAATAAAGGAAATAATTCCAGAATTAATGAAAGAAACAAATCCAGAATTAATGAAAGAAACAAATCCAGAAATAATGAAAGAAACAAATCCAGAATTGATGAAAGCAATTACTCTAGAAGTAATGAAAGAAATAATAATAAAGGAAATAGTTCCAGAATTAATAATAAAGGAAATAATTCCAGAATTAATAATAAAGGAAATAGTTCCAGAATTAATAATAAAGGAAATAATTCCAGAATTAATAATAAAGGAAATAGTTCCAGAATTAATGAAAGAAATAATTCCAGAACTAACGAAAGAAATAATTCCAGAATTAATGAAAGAAATAATTCCAGAATTAATTAAAGAAATAATAATAAAGGAAATAATTCCAGAATTAATGAAAGAAATAATAATAAAGGAAATAATTCCAAAATTAATGAAAGAAACAATAATAAAGGAAATAATTCCACAATTAATGAAAGAAATAATAATAAAGGAAATAATTCCAGAATTAATGAAAGAAATAATAATAAAGGAAATAATTCCAGAATTAATGAAAGAAATAATAATAAAGGAAATAATTCCAGAATTAATGAAAGAAATAATAATAAAGGAAATAATGAAAGAAATAATAATAAAGGAAATAATTCCAGAATTAATGAAAGAAATAATAATAAAGGAAATAATGAAAGAAATAATAATAAAGGAAATAATTCCAGAATTGATGAAAGCAATTACTCCAGAAGTAATGAAAGAAATAATAATAAAGGAAATAATTCCAGAATTAATGAAAGAAATAACAATAAAGGAAATAATTCCAGAATTAATGAAAGAAATAATAATAAAGGAAATAATTCCAGAATTAATGAAAGAAATAATAATAAAGGAAATAATTCCAGAATTAATGAAAGAAACAAATCCAGAATTAATGAGAGAAACATATCCAGAATTAATGAAAGAAACAAATCCAGAATTAATGAAAGAAACAAATCCAGAATTAATGAGAGAAACAAATCCAGAATTAATGAAAGAAACAAATCCAGAATTAATGAAAGAAACAAATCCAGAATTGATGAAAGCAATTACTATAGAAGTAATGAAAGAAATAATAATAAAGGAAATAATTCCAGAATTAATAATAAAGGAAATAATTCCAGAATTAATAATAAAGGAAATAACTCCAGAATTAATGAAAGAAGTAATAATAAAGGAAATAATTCCAGAATTAATGAAAGAAGTAATAATAAAGGAAATAATTCCAGAATTAATGAAAGAAGTAATAATAAAGGAAATAATTCCAGAATTAATGAAAGAAATAATAATAAAGGAAATAATTCCAAAATTAATGAAAGAAATAATAATAAAGGAAATAATTCCAGAATTAATGAAAGAAATAATAATAAAAGAAATAATTCCAGAATTAATGAAAGAAATAATAATAAAGGAAATAATTCCAGAATTAATGAAAGAAATAATAATGAAGGAAATAATTCCAGAATTAATGAAAGAAACAAATCCAGAATTGATGAAAGCAATTACTCTAGAAGTAATGAAAGATATAATAATAAAGGAAATAATTCCGGAATTAATAATAAAGGAAATAATTCCAGAATTAATAATAAAGGAAATAGTTCCAGAATTAATAATAAAGGAAATAATTCCAGAATAAATAATAAAGGAAATAATTCCAGAATTAATGAAAGAAATAATAATAAAGGAAATAGTTCCAGAATTAATAATAAAGGAAATAATTCCAGAATTAATGAAAGAAATAATTCCAGAACTAATGAAAGAAATAATTCCAGAATTAATGAAAGAAATATTAATAAAGGAAATAATTCCAGAATTAATGAAAGAAATAATAATAAAGGAAATAATTCCAGAATTAATGAAAGAAACAAATCCAGAATTGATGAAAGCAATTACTCTAGAAGTAATGAAAGAAATAATAATAAAGGAAATAATTCCAGAATTAATAATAAAGGAAATAGTTCCAGAATTAATAATAAAGGAAATAATTCCAGAATAAATATTAAAGGAAATAATGCCAGAATTAATGAAAGAAATAATTCCAGAACTAATGAAAGAAATAATTCCAGAATTAATGAAAGAAATAATTCCAGAATTAATGAGAGAAATACTAATAAAGGAAATAATGAAAGAAATAATAAAAGAAATAATGAAAGAAATAATAATAAAGGAAATAATGAAAGAAATAATAATAAAGGAAATAATGAAAGAAATAATAAAAGAAATAATGAAAGAAATAATAATAAAGGAAATAATGAAAGAAATGATTCCAGTATTAATGAAATTAATAATTTAATCGTTTTTTCATTTTTAGATGTGAGTTCTCTATTCTTTTTTTTACTCTTTAAAACGCAATATTCAGAGACCGAACAGTACATTTCCATGGGCAAACCAGCTTTGTTTTCACCGAGTCACGTGGTTTCCTTGCATTTGATGTAGACGCCGTCGCGGCGGCTGGATGCTCCCTCCAGTAATATAAGCACGATTAAGACGCCTTCATATGTATAAAGGGGTTCTAAGCACGATGCCACAATCCCATCGAGCTTATATTACTGGTGAGAGTTTGACGTCAGCGGTCTCCGCCTTGGCAATGCTGAGAACAACGGTGTCCACCAACATCTTTCGTCGGAAGATCACGTGACTCTGTGAAAACACACACAATCCCCCGTTATTTTCTTATGGCATCCACAGGAATTTAAAACAATAAATGAAAGAAATAATTTCAGCATCGATTGAGACAATTCCAAAGTTAATGGAAAAGATAATTCCAGAATTAATGAAAGAAATAATTCCAGCATTAATAAAATAAATAATTCCAGCATTAATAAAAGAAATAATTCCAGCATTAATGAAAGAAATAATGTCAGTATTAATGAAAGAAACAAATTCAGAATTGATCAAAGCAATGAAAGAAATAATAATTATTCCAGAATTAATGAAAGAAAATTCAAGAATTGATGAAATTTTTCAGCATTAATGAAAGAAATGATTCCAGTATTAATGAAATAAATAATTTAATCTTTTTTTCATCTTTAGATGAATTCCCAATCCTTTTTTTAAATCTTTAAAAGGGGCCGTTCAAGTATTACGTAAGCAAATTTTTCGCCATTTTTGACCCCCTTCCCCCCCCTCGTGAGCAAAAGTCAGCAAAACTCTGACCCTTCCCCCTTGTCAGCAAAATTTCGTCATCAGCTCTGCCGCTCTGAATCTTAACGCATATCGGTGGGATTAGAGACGTACACGGGTGGGGGGGGGGCATAGGGGACTCGTTCCCCCCTTCGACAATCAAAAATTTATTTTTTTTAATTGAAATTTCGGAAGAAAATACCTTTATATATTATATGGCCCTGGGGTTATCTGATGTAGCCTGCCGTCCTCAAACCTAATTTTGTAAAAACGAACTAAGCGGCACATTTGCAGATCGCTTAAGTGTGCCGTGGTACGATTCCAGAGCATTTAAGCGCCCGTAGCATATTTTCAGATCACTTAAATGACCCGGGACACAGTTCCAGAACACTCAAGCGATCCGTGACACATTAAGAAAACCCTTGAGTGACATGCGACGTAGTTTTAGAGCACGTAAGTGGCCCCCAGTGCGGTTCTACATCACTCAAGTTACCTGCGACACATTCACAGATTATTCAAGTGATCCGCGGCATATAATTATATGGATCACTTGAGTGATGCGTGGCACAGTTCCAGAGCACTTAAGCGGCACGGACACATTTCCGGACCACTTGGATCCGCGAAACGTTTAGAGATCACTAAAGTAGCTCTGTAGGGCACTTATCAACAGGGGGGAATGTTACTTCAAGTGCCCACAAACTATCGAAAGGTTCTTCTCATTTTTGGAGCACCGAGTAAGATGCCATTAAAAATATTTCATATTTTCATAAAGGGTGGTTGATGACGTAAGCATTATGCAAACCCCCTCCTCTCTTGTCATCAAAAGTCAGCAAATCGGAAACCCCTTTTCCCCCCATCGATGCTGATGTAATACTTGAATGCCCCCAAATTTGGCCCCAATATTTAGAGACCGAACTGTACATTTCTATGGGCAAATTGCCAGGCGTGAACTTTGTTTTCACCGAGTCATGTGATTTCCTTGTATCTGATGTAGCTGCCGTCGCGGCGGCTGGATGCTCCCTCCAGTAATATAAGCTGGATGGATGACCCCCATAGAAATTGATGCTAAAATCCCTGAATAATGAAGTCAGGTCAAGCCAAGCCCATAGAAATCAATCTTAAAATTGCCGATTTTAGTGTAGAAATACGGAAATTCAGTGGTAATTTCAGCCACATCAATCATTTTAAAAATTTATTTGAATTTTATATTTTCGAAATATTGAGTTGGATTGGAGATACCAATCTAGAACCATAGTTAGAACATAGCCCACTAATGCCATGAATGTCTGGTTGGCCGTGGTTTGAATGACCATACGTCCCATCTTTTTTGGGACAGTCCCGACTTTTTTCAAAATATGTCCCGGTTTTTCACGTATTTTAAAAGAAGCCAACTTGACTTTTTATTCTTCATCTTTTCAACAAATTAACGAATAAAATTATCTTCCCAACTCAGACATTATATTACGACAATTAGGACTACATGTAAGAATATACACCCATCGCCAAGTATGGCTGCAAACGCGAATGACACGTGTGTCATCAAGCTCTTCAAAAATAAGTTAGATTTGGTGCTTTCAGCACTCTCTTCGAAGCATAATATGGATAAGATGATACGTGATGGTGCTAAAGCAGAAACGAGTGAAATGTTAGGTTCTCTTCAGTTGTTAGAAGCTTTAATTATCTCAAAAAGCTCTAGTGTCGCATCGTGCTCATTGTCCATCTATGGTGCCAAGCAAGTGAATCCCATCACCTATTCCGCCGTCGCCGTCAAATCGTCGCCAAGAGGGAAAGTTTTTGATGATGTTACTCAAGGTGCCAGCTTGCTCAACTGTCCTTCGAGAATTCTTCCTACTATAGTGACGTCATCGGAAGCTGTCAAGGAATCGGCCTAAAAATGTGGTTCACTATGCTACCTCAGCCTCCAATGAAGATGGTTTTCGATTGGCTGTGAATCGGCGTCGTAGACGTCGAGGGGAAATTCTCGGCTCTCGTACAACGTCTTGCTTATTTGCGGCAGCCCCACCACGTCGACCCCCTTCACAGAGTATTTATATTGGTCGTTGTGCTCCTAGTACATCTGCTGAAGTATTTAAAACAGGAAAACATAGTTATCAATGAATGCTTGCTACTAAGCTTCAGTAACGCTGCATATGCCTCTTTCCGCATTGAAACGGAAACCAGGAATGCTGATTTCCTGCTCTCGATACCATCCTTTTGGCCCAGAGGAGTAATTGTAAGGAAATTCTTCTACCCAAGAAGACGAGTCCAGAATCTTTCCGATGAAGAAGCCCGTGCTATACTTTCTGGTGAATCTGTTAAAGCTACTTTGCAGAAAATGCTATGCGACTATGCGCATCCCATCACTGACATTGAAGCTGAACCGCTTTCTGGGATTCTAACAGCGGAGATAACAAATTCTGTCAATGAGTCTTCAAGTGCTGCTCCACAGAACCAAGTTCCTGGGGAACCAGCTGATAATTTGAATAACACTAACATCGACTGACTATCAAGCATTACTAAAACAAACACTACAACCACTGGTAAAAATTTCACTATGTAATATCAAAACGTTAGAGGTCTCAGAACTAAATTATCCATGATCAAATCGTCTATTTCGGCTCATAGTCACGATATTATTTGTTTGACTAAGACTCGGCTTCATCATGACATCATGAATACAAATAATACAAATACAAATACAACACCACAACAGGCAAAATGCCCAACGAGGTGGCTGAGAAAAAGATGCCCATAAAAATATGGATGTCATATATTTCAAAACTACAGCAACCCAATTAAGAATTCAATTAACAAAAATTATAATCAATATATACACATGATAAAATATTATACAATGCCCATAAATAATACTTATGGTTGTGTTATTCTAAGTATGGATAGCTTCTCGATTTACCCCAACATGTTTATCGTATTTCTTTTTAAACGTGTCAATTGTGTTACAATTTACTACCTCCAGGGGTAAGCTATTCCATTTATTAACAACCCTATTAGAGAAAAATTCCCTGCGACACCATAACCTTGCATTGTCCCTCACCAATCGATACTGGTGTCCCCTTGTGAAAGCAGTCGATTGGTGGTATACTAAAAGTTCATGGTCCATCCTATCCATCCCATTGAAAATTTTGAACACTTCGATCATATCTCGTCGACACCTGCGTTCATCCAATGTAAACATGTTCAAAAAATGAAGTCTCTCTTCATAACTCAAGCCCTGTGTGCCAATAAGGACACGCATAGCTCTTCTCTGCACGCCTTCAACCAAGTCTATACCCCTCTGTAGGTATGGTCTCCAAAACCTTACAGCATACTCCAATCCAGGACGAACTAAGCCTCGAAAAAGCCGAAGAATGACTTTAGGAGAACGCGAAGATACCTTTTTGAAAATGAGACCAAGCATTCTATTCGCTGTTTTGACCACCGCTGAACAATGTTCAGAAAACCTAAGCCGCTCGTCAATGAGAATTCCCAAATCGGTGACCCTAGTTGCATCCGGGATAGTGACACCATTCAACTCGTTAGAGAACCGTGGGTTGTTCGAACCGAAATGAGTGACCATGCACTTATTAACGCTAAACATCATGCTCCATTCATTTGCCCATGCTGCAATCCTGTTTAAGTTGGTCTGGAGCAACTCCCTATCACTTTGATTCCCGATTACCCCCATTAGCTTCACATCATCTGCGAATTTGCTAGTAATCCCATCGATACCCCTGATCGAGTTTATCGATAAAAAGTGAAAAAAGTATGGGGCCAAGGACATTTCCTTGAGGAACTCCACTTGTGACACCTGTCCAACCAGAGAATTCCCCGTTCACCATAACTCGTTGCGACTTATCTCTTAACCACGATTCTATCCAATTCAGCAAGTTGCCCCCAATTCCAATCTCGTGTAAACGCTTCAAGAGTTTACCATGTTCGACCCGATCGAATGCCTTCTGGAAATCAAGGTAAACAACATCTACATTTTTGCTCTTACCCAAAGCCTTAGTCACGTGATCATAGAAGCAAAGGAGGTTAGTTACACGTGACTTCCCCTTCCTGAACCCATGCTGATTATCCGACAATACATTATTCTCGTCTATCCACTTCACAAACTGCCTTATGATGATAATTTCCGAAATTTTCGAGAGGGAGCTCGTCAAACTCACTGGACGATAACTGGACACAGCTTCTCTACTACTCTTCTTAAATATCGGAACAACATTAGCAAGTTTCCAATCCCTTGGGACGATACCCTCAGCAACACTACTCCTGTATATCTGTGCGACTGGCCCTAACAATTCATTAGCACATTCCCTGGGATAGATATCATCTGGTCCTGGTGCTTTGCTCGCACATACATTTTTTAGAAGCTTTAGGACCTCCACATCTTCCACTTGAATATCGTTGAGGATTTTATTTCCCCATGCAACACCCGTATATTGAATATCATTATCTCTGTTATCATAATAAAAGAATTCTCTTTGAAATATATAAATTTGGTGCATTAAATAATCTTACAAAAAAAATACATGAAAACAAGTAACATACTGAGCAAATTTTTAAATTCACAAATACTATCGAAGTAAATAAAGTCGCTGGAATTCAAAACGTGAGAGAAAGTTGTAACTAAAGCCCGGATTAGACGCTGAAACATGTACTAAAAGTAAAGATGAATCTGCATTTTTTTTAAAAATGTGGAAATATACCATGAAATAAAAATACCCGGTCTTTTTCAAAAAATTAGAACACCCTAGAAATTTACGAGAGCAGTTCATAAAGAGCTCAAGTTGGAAAGCTCAAATTAAGGGTACGGTTGTAATTTACATTTTCATCTTTTCACCTATGTGAATTGCTGCAGCAATTAAGTAATAGCTTCTCAGAAAGAGTCAAAATCATGATGGAAAATGCAATTTCCTTCTCCATACCATGCGTCTTCAACTTCTGGAATCAAAAGATAGAGAGCCTAACGTTCACACCTCCATTCAGAGATGTCTTCTAATCCATTGACCTCTATTTTTTGTTTCCACTGAAGACTTCGTTTGAAGATGAAAAACGCAGATAGAATATCAAGAATTCGCCAATGTGCATAAAACCTCATCGATATTTCGATGGTTTCGTGATATCTGATGATTGTACCTGATACTAATCTTATGAAGAGATTGCGGACTCGAGCTAAAATAAATAAATTAATAAAAACTGATCAATTACAAACCGCTATCGGCTCCCCGATACCGAAGATGGGATTTATGGCTGAGGCCCGATTCGGGTCTGTGCCGGATACTCATAAATTCAATGTCTTGATGCATAATATCCATGACCAAGACCAAAGATGGCCACAGTACAATGTATTCGTACGATATCAGCACGCGTTTGCCCCCACACTGTCCTAGCAAATACATGCGTAATTCTGTGTTTTTCAGAAATGTCCCGTTTTTCTTCCCGTAATGCGAAGATTGAATGATTCTAGGTTTGCATACATAACGAGGAAAGACATGAAACACTCTTATTCGATCAAGTTGATGTAAATTTGCATGAAAATATACATGTAATACAGTAATAGGTTTTAAGAAATATGTTCTAATTTTCTCAAACAGCTTTCGGAGTGTTCTAATTTTTTGAAACAAAGAGGAAAAAATTAATTTGGTATTTTACGACGCATTCAATCTACTTTATGCAAATTTTTTGCAACCGATATGCTCAAGATATGAAAGCTCATATGATATGCTCATGATAGAAAAGGAAAATGCAAGTTACAACTGTGCTTGCACTACAACCTACAACCTTGAGAATTGCGCTTTCCAACTTGAATATTTCATGAACTGCTCTCGTAAATTTGTGGGTGTTCTAATTTTTTAGGAAAGGACGTATATATGCGAAAAACTGAAACCAAACATCCGCGAATAATCCCGAATTATGGCATCAAAAATGAAAAATGAACGCAAAATTAGATATGCATTTGAAAGAGAAAAAAAATGAAAAACTATGCATTTGGAGTGTTCCAGCAAATCAAAAAAAAAAAAAGAATCAAAAATACTCATATTATAATGTCGAAATATGCATAAAATATAACAATCTGTGCCTTAAAAATGCGTAAAAATGTGCCCTTAAGGCTCTGCATATGTAGGAGTATTGAAAAATATACGTGTGTGTGTGTATATATATATATATATCTGTATATAAACTGAAGAGCCAAAAAAACTGGTACACCTGCCTAATATCGTGTAGGGCCCCCGCGAATCCGCAGAAGTGCCGCAACACGACGTGGCATGGACTCGATTAATGTCTGAAGTAGTGCTGGAGGTAATTGACACCATGAATCCTGCAGGGCTGTCCATAAATCCGTAGGAGTAAGAGGGGGTGGAGATCTCTTCTGAACAGCACGTTGCAAGGCATCCCAGATATGTTCAATAATGTTCATGTCTGGGGATTTAGGTGGCCAGCGGAAGTGTCTAAAGTCAGAAGAGTGTTCCTGGAGCCACTTTGTAGCAATTCTGGACGTGTGGGGTGTCGCATTGTCCTGCTGAAATTGTCCAAGTCCGTCGGAATGCACAATGGACATGAATGGGTGCAGGTGATCAGACAGGATGCTTACGTACCTGTCACCTGTCAGAGTCGTATCTAGACGTATCAGGGGTCCCATATCACGCCAACTGCACACGCCCCATACCATCACAAAGCCTCCACCAGCTTGAACAGTCCCCTGTTAACATGTAGGGTCCATGGATTCATGAGGTTGTCTCCATACCCGTACACGTCCATCAGTTCAAAGCAATTGGAACCGAGACTCGTCAGACCAGGCAACGTGTTTCCAGTCCTCAACAGTCCAATGTCGGTGTTGTCGGGCCCAGGCGAGGCGTAAAGCTTTGTGTCGTGCAGTCATCAAGGGTACACGAGTGGGCCTTCGGCTCCGAAATCCCATATCGATGATGTTTCGTAGAATGGTTCGCACACTGACACTTGTTGATGGCCCAGCATTGAAATCTGCAGCAGTTTGCACGTCTGTCACGTTTAATGATTCTCGTCAGTCGTCGTTGGTCCCGTTCTTGCATGATCTTTTTCCTGCCGCAGCGATGTCGTAGATTTAATTTTTTACCGGATTCCCGATATTCATGGTACACTCGTGAAATGGTCGTACGTGAAAATCCAAATTTCATCGCTACCTCGGAGATGCTATGTCCCATCTCTCGTGCGTCGACTATAACACCACGTTCAAACTCACTTAAATCTCGATAACCTGCCATTGTAGCAGCAGTAACCGATCTAACAACTACGCCAGACACTTGTTGTGTTATATAGGCGTTGCCGACCGCAGCACCGTACTCTGATTGGTTCCATATCTCTTTATTTGCATACGCATGCCTACCAGTTTTTTTGGCTCTTCAGTGTATATTTATTTATTTATATATGTATTTGAAGTGCTGGAATTTCCCTAAAGAGATAAAATACGCAGAGAAAAAAAAGAAAAAATCGTCCATTTCGGAATTCAGAAATAAGTCAGAAATGAAAAATATTCTAACAAAAGAAAACGCGTTTATTAGTGCAAAAATGTGCATTTAAAAATTTCCATAAATATGCCTTAAAATCAACAATAGTCAATGTTGAAATAATTTATTTAAAAAAAAAATTATTGAGTTATCTGATTATTGAGCGACAAAATTGAATGAGGGGAAGTTATTGCACTCGAAAGTCATAGTTGACATAGTCATAGTGAAAAATAGCATGGAATCCAAGGAAATGACTGAATTCGAATTTAAAAAATAGCAGATCACATGGGCGGAGATACGGAGGGGGGGGGGGATAGCATGGAGGCGTTGGCCACCCCCCTCCCCCATCGTCAAAGGTGAAGTCGACTAGTCTAATGTATATGTGTATATATAAATTGATATCATCATCACCTTGCCCCCCCAGCAATGCTGACCGTGCCTCCAGACTTCCAAGTTTATCTCCGCCTAAGACAGATAATCTTATTACAAGAGAGATTTCTGCACATTTTCTAGGAAGTTTACATTCCTCAACCTTTTATTGGGGATCCCGAATCTTTACAAAAAAAACTATTAGTAACATCACAAAGGAGAAAAAACAGGACATTCCATCTTTGCATGAACCATTTTGACAAAAAAAAAGGGGGTTGCCAACTTGGCTCGGCATTTATCTGATACAATAGAAGTTCCTCTTCTGAGAAAAAGCGTTCACTAGTTCTCTCTCTCTCTCGCTCTTTCATTTTGGATTCATTTTTGTTGCACCATGATCATTTTGTTGCACCATCATTGACAGCGTCGCACCCCGGCTCGGGGACCTCTAGGTAAGAGGGGCCTCACAAAAATGAGATCTGGTTGAAATTTTTGGGAATTTGCCTTGTAGGGCCTCAGAAAAATCACTTGGCCCGGGGGCACATGATGCTCTTAAGACCAGTGGCGTAGCCAGGTTTTTGTCAGTGGGGGAGCGAAATATAATAAGGCGCCTTATTCTGTTCCTCATTTAGGCGCAATTAAAAATAATAAGTATAGAAAGAAACTTGCTAAAATTTCAATAAAAAACTTCATTTGTTTACGTTTTGTTTTCGTGTTTATTTTTCGCACAACTTTTTTAACTGAAATAAAAATGCAAATAATAGTTTAGTGTAAACTACAAGATATGCGGAACGAAAAAAATTGAACTTGTCACGACAGTGGAAAAAAAATATTTTTTCCACCATGTTTATATGGGTTTCTAGAACTATGTAATATTGTTTTTATCATGGGATGTTTATGCAACAGTGTTTTGCGAGTAAAGTTTTGCTCATAAGTAAAGCTGAAAAAGTTCGATTAAAACCTATATGTTCCACTTCCTCTCTGAGTTTTGACTCGAATTTTTGCTAGAGCAAAATTCATAATCATAACTTATTCCGCCTTTTTTTATCTTTGAAAAGTGCTCAATTACTGTTTGAATATCAAGCTCATTGGCGCTAATTTCCTTTCTATCGACAACGAAGCCAATCCCGCTAATCTTTCTTCTTTCATGGTCGATCTTAAATAAGGTTTTATAATTTTTATATTTATAACCTGCCGAATGATCTTTCTGCAGAAGAGCTGCAAAGTTAGGTAAAGTCTGTACAATTTTTCCATATTTGGAAAAATTGCGTTCATTCCATGTGTAAATATGAATTATCGTTGTGCTGATATTCAAAGCTTTTATGTTGTCCGATATACCTTTGCAGAGGTTTCTAAATGAAAGAAATTCCTTCACCAGTTTGTCTTTATCTAAGACATCGTCGTATCCTTTAGCCAAAACAGCGATTTTTTCTTGCGCGTCGTCTTCAAAAAAGTGAATCGGATCCAGGGAGACCAAGTTGCACGCTGTTGCTTCGAACTGTCTGAATCTTTCTGTTAAGATGTTGATGATGGAATCTAGTGAGACTAGATATGTTTTCGTGATGAAGTTTCTCCGACTGTTCGACACAACTTTATCTTTGGTGATCTCATCATAGAAAAGTTTTTTTTTTTTTTCGCATCCTGTATTTTTTGTACTCGACAGGAATACCGCACGTTCCCGTTAATTCGGAAGCAGTTGATTCTAGAGTCTGAAATTGACTTTCGTAATTTTGACGAATTTCGTTATTTAAGAATGCATTCTGCACACTCATCGTAATGAGAATTGATGAATTCAATGTTGAAGGTGCGATTGAGGTATAAATTCATGAACCCCAGCGTCTCCAGTGGCGATGTTTTGACGCAATACATTAGGTAACTTAAGTAGGTTTAAAGACCGTATGAAGTTAATGGATTCTGTGATCTTACCGACCGGCTTATACGGAGGGGAGATCTGGGGCCCAAACTCGAAAAGCTTGATTCTATACAATTGGCTTTTATCAAAAAATGCTATAGTATACCATTTTATGTTCCATCATATTTGATTTACACTGAATTTGGTAGATTGCCAGTGCAATTCACCATCGTAAAAAAAGTTATGAATTTTTTATACAGGTTAACTCGGTCGCCAAATAACGATTTAAATATGTTTTGCCGTAATTGGAGTGTTAATCATAAGGTGGGTTGGGGACTCCGTGTTGAAGCCCTTCTGAATGTCATAAATAACCTTGGTTTATCTACACCGAGTGGTCCAAGGCCAATTTCGAATTTGTCACGTACACAATCGCGGAAAATTTTGTTCACAGTTTTCGAAATAGAATTGAAGAAAGCAATTTTAACCCATATTATAAACATATTAAAAGTTTCTTTCTTCCCGAGGAGTACGTGAATTTTCAAGGGAACCCCGTATATCAGACTATTTTACTACAATAATAATAACAACAACGTGATCCTCACGTATTCCCAAGGGATCAGCATGATCCATCCAGGGAATTTGTTAGTAAACATCCATGCCCGAACCGGGATTCGAACCCAGACCAGCACAGTGAGAAGCTAGTTCCCTAACCACTCGACTACCAGGCGGCAAATATGTTCGTTGTAATTTTATTAGAGGCCTAAATCGTTTTTCTAACCGATGTCAATGTTGTGATTATCGTAGGGAAATTGATTTCGTACACGTCATTGCAAACTGCAGTAATTTTGCTGGCCAACGTATCACAGTTTTTGGCTCTCAGTCATTATCGTTGTGTGATTTATCCAATATTTTACGAGATGGAAAGAATTCGTTGTTTCAGTTCTTTTTCTTATGTAATCTTAATTAAGTTACAACCACACTAAAACTTGCCACGAAATGAGAAACATCAATGATTCATTTCGTATTTATATTCTGTGGGGTTTTTTTCCTATGCTCTGTACTTTTTTTTTTACAAGTTTTATTTTCTCAGCGACATTTTTTTTGTACTTTTTAACTACATCGATGAGACTATTGATTGATGTTTTTAACCCTTTACATGGCATAATAGGAATAAGCTTCCTTATGATTTTCAGCATTAAGTGAGTATAAAAAGTAATGAATATAGAGCAGCTTTTTCAATGTGTGCATCGCTGTTTCTAGGAGCATTGCCAACCTTTATGTTGCCGTGGCGAGCTTGAGATATTGTATTGTGCACCTATTTATGCTTTGAAGAAGTTCTTTTATAAGGGGAAATATCTATAAATCTATCCTGAAAAGCCGCTGACAAATGAATTAGGCAAGGGAGCCGTGGTTGACAAAAGTTTGTGAACCATTGGTATAGGGAAAAGTGTTCCACTGAGAGAGGGATTAACTTTACAAAATATTTGGGCTTGCCAATGCTAAAATAATGAGGCGAGATATCTTGTCAATGCCACTCAAAGGGTTGAGATCCGTCTGAAATCAGCGATGAAATGTACTGTCTCAAGTCTATTGCTTTGACTACCGTTGTGGTATTCAGATTTTATGACGCTCATTTTATTCTCATGCTTAATGGATATACAGGGTGTATGGGGAAGTCCCTTAGACCTGAAATGACTTGCAAACAAAAAAAGCCACAGCTATGCAACTCCTCACAAGGAAAGGGTTCCAAGGATGTCTTCAAAAATTTTAATTTAAAAAAAAAAAGCGCTTTCAGTGTAATATTTGAGCTATGCTCGAATGGGGATTGGTATGATTGGTATTATGCTTTAGCAACATGAGCAAATATGTTCCGGCGTCCCTGATTATTACACTTGATTAAAATCAGAAAAAAAAAGAAATCAACATGTGTTCTAATCTGTTGGAAACTGATGTTCAACTACCACGGGTACAAATGCAGTTAAAACAGTAAACTTGTATAATACAATAATGATGGTAATTTTGTATAATTCATAATATAATTTGGATATACAGTATATATGAAGTTCATGCATTGAAAGATTAAGCTCTGAGTGTGATTGTGCAGCTGAATGCTATACAGGGTTGTCATGAAGGAAATATTGCTGAGTTGGAATATCCCTCATATCATATATATGGGGAAAATAATCTCTTCGTTGAAATCATCTATGTTTTTATTTTTACATTTATTTCATAAAACCTTGACATGAAAAGTCCAAGCACAGGTCTCCATGCAAAACTAACAAAAAGTAAATAAAATAATAATAATTTGAATTCTACACAAAATGTGTTCAAAGTGATGCATTCGTTTGTAGTTTATGTGTACAATTACAGACTATTTATGTAATTTACAATATAAAATAAGTATTAAGATGACACCAATGACCAGACCAACAGGAATAAGGCAAATACACGAAAAATACAAAAATTTTTGCTATTCGTGTATTTGCCTTATTTATTGGTGTCTTAAAATTCTTGGGCAATGTTGATCAACTCTTCCAAATGAAATAAGTACAACATTTGAATATTAATTAAAACCCATTTTGTTAGGTCACAAATAGAAAAGATTGAATTTTATGTGAAACTTTTATAAACTTCTTCGCCATAGTATAAATAAGGTACCTACTCAAATTTCAGGATACAATTTAAATAATATTCATAAGTATAGTATAAATGTTTTTTTTTAAGTTACAGTTTTTGCAGCTGCAACTGTGCCTACGTTTTTGAAAACGTGATTGTGGAGACTAGAGCAATTTAGAGTGAAAATTAATTATGATACATTTTTGGTATAGACAATTCTTACAAACTGAAAATTAGTTTATCGAATGAACAAAATATTGTTTTAAATCTTGACCTCTACACGAAATCAAGATTTAAAGTAAGATCTGAGTATATTCTTGTATGTGTACACACACATAGTTTGTAATTTTTTTACTACATTTTGTCTTATTTTCATTCCATAAAACAGAATTCATTCGGCTGAATCATCCAGTGAATTTCGGTCACTGTTTAGAAAGTCCAAATTCATCCAGAAATCGGATTTTTTTAACATGAAGCTCAAGATGAACTCCCGCTGATGCAAAACATTTCCGACATCCAGTGCAAATATATCAGTAGCTATTATTTTTTGTGGTATTCATGTGATTGGTCTATGAGATTATTTTGATGTTAAAGAATGTGCATTTTTCACACCATAGGCATAAAGTTATCAAAGATATTGGTGGGACACCAGCTCAACATTTCAATATATACCTATTTAAAATTATCAAGATTTCGTGAAATATTGTTGGGAGGAGGGCTTGAGTCAGTGAAAAGTTGCAACTGTGATTTATACTCATAAAATATATTTATCTAATGTAGGCTACTATCAAAATATTCTGAGTAGTCAATAAATTAAAAGAAATGCATTTTTTTTTCAATTTTTTATAGGTTTTGTCTGAAACATAGGTGATTGCTGAAATTTCTTGTTGGCACGAGGCAGGCAATTCCATCTGCAATAAAAAGTTTTTTCGTCCTACCCGCAGCTATATTAAAAAATGTATGAATATTTGAAAATATTTCTTTAAGAACTTGTATATGGAGCAATATTAAATCATGTCTAATAATTCTATTTGTGCTTGCTTTATCTTTGCTCTCTTCATTTAATCCCTAGAAAACTGGACCCAGTTTTATTTAATCAGGTCATATAAAATGCATTTAAAATTATTGGTGGTGTGTTAAAATGGCCTGACTTTCTAGGATCCTGTACGTATATAGTGTGAGGTAAGTAAACCAGTAATAGGCTTCTTTTTTCAAGTTTTAAAAAATATGTTTCAAAAGTTGTGAGAAAACTCTGTAGCCTTTTTGTACCCTATACCAAGCCATATTCTTTCAGTTGCCGTTTGGTGTCCAAGCTGGTTTTGAAAAAAAAAAAAATGCTGGTGGGGGGAAAAGGATGCCAATAATCAGTCAAAGCAATATATACATTTCATTTTCTACTAAAGAGTAATAATTTATACCGTCATATTCTAAATACAAAATCGGTTGTGCTTTAAAGACATTAAACAAACTGCACATGAAGTTGAAAGGGTGGCCCATTCTAGGGTAAACCATTTTCACATTATTCCAATTGTATGACATGTGGTATTATTGCAATCAGGCCTACCAATCTTACTAAAGTGGTATCCTCCTCTGTGAACAATCTTAAATATATTTTTGCCCCTCTTCAAGCATACTATATCTTTTAAGATAGTTCTTTTCTATCCGCATATGCAGATATTAAGACAAACAAGAATGAGACTAAATTCCTGCAGAAGCAACTTCTCAAATGCTTAAATATAAAATAAAGAAACAATGAAGCTTAGAAAACAGAACCAGTAAGAATTGGAAAAGAAATTAAGAATTTAAGAAAATAAGAATATTTCCTGCAGATGGGTAGCAGATATTTCCAGCCAGGTAGGGGCCTCACACAAATCACTTGGCCCGGGAGCCTGGTATGCTGTTAAGACGGCCCTAGGTATATTCAACTTTTTTTTCCGTATAATGCATTTTAAATCACTACGGACTTGCTATAGCACAGTATTTCTCGACAAGAGTTATTTATAAGGAATAATTAGCGATTTAGTCGACAATTAGCAACATTTTAAACGAGAATCGGTGATGTCCCGTATTTATGATCTCAATTTCCCATCCTTTATGGTCACCCTAATTAACAATAACTTCATGCACAATATCTCTGATTGCATCTCATTATATTTTTTATATTTAAAAGGTGTTGAAAACGTCAACCTTGGTTGTAACGCACCTCGGTTATAACGATAAAATTTCACGTAATCTTCGATGTCGTTATAACTGAGTTCAACTGTAGATTTTTATCTAATTTGCCATAGAGTGGATTTGTGCGACAAAATGATCGAATTGTATTGAATTTGTTTGATATGACTTTTTTAATTACCTCATACATTTAACAAAATGAACGAAATATTGGGAATTTATTATGTTAGATCTTACAATAATCTCTTGCCTTGAAAATTCCAGTGAAAAGGAATGTTCGAATTTTAGGTTCCTACATTTTTATAATTGAATGTGAATCTGACTTTTTTTCTAGGCTATCTTCAATGTGAACATTAAGATCAGAAACAAGTGTATAAATCTACACATTCCCCACAATAAAAGTTGTCCTTTAAAAATCAGTGGAAAACAATTCAACCAGCCCTTGGATAATGTATACAGGGTATCCTGTAAGTCCTAATTCGGCCTTTATCCCATCAACCAATTTTCGTAGAGGTGTATGGTTCTCATTTAAAAAATACTAAGAATGTGTCCAGGAACCTCTCCAAAGCCACATGAAACTCTTAGCACAGCTTTAAACCACTCTGTACCAGTTTCGAGAGTGAAAATACAGTGTGTCATAAAGTAAAAAAAAAAATCTTAATTTTTATACGATTTCCCTGTTTTCGAACTTCCACTTATATAAAGTTGTTATTCTGTTTTTCCTAAGGCCAACAAAAAAATTCCATGTTTCCAAGTGTAATATTCGCTGAGATATTTGAATTCAAAAATTGGAGAAAAGTTGGGCAAGAACAGCATAAACTAATGGACAACGCTCCTTCCCCTCATTTGCACTGTTCTTTCCCCAATTTTCCTCCAATTTTTGAATTCAAATATTTCAGTGAATATTGCACTTAGAGACATGGAATTTTTTTTTACCTCAGGAGAGACAGAGCAACAACTTTCTAATTGAAAACCAGAAGACAAAGGGACTGAATGAAAATTTATATTTTTTATTTTATGACACGCTGTATTTTCTTTCACTCTCCAAACTGGTACAGAGTGATTTCTAAACACATTCTGAGCACTTTTTAAATTAAAATCATACCTCTATGACAAACGGTTGATGAGATAAAGGCTTAATCCGGGTTACATTTACAGGCACATGGTGAATGTGTGCAGGGGAGTCGGAAGTGTTTGGAACTTGTGGGTACTCGTCTTGATCTTCATATAGGAAATTTAGACTTCTGAATCAATTCAGAGTGCTCAGTTCCATGCCATAAATTACCGTGGGCGCTTCAGCAACCCCGCCCTCGACGCCACTGTCCCCAGGTTACTTCTTTTTTTTGTGCTCGAGTGGCATGGGGGTAAGATGCTCGTCTACCATCGTGAAGGTTGTTGTCAGGGTCCCGGGTTCGAACCCAAGAGAGGATATAGGTAAGATATTTTCCCTAACGAACTCGAGGCGACCACCAATAGACAGCGCCTTCATTTCCAACCTATCTCACTAATGACAGTAAATTGCGATATGGCCAGAGTTGGTGTTTGGTGAAGTAGGTTACTTCTTTTGGTCATTCATATGCAAGGGTATCGGAACATATCCGTGGGTGCTCATCATAAAAATTTTTTATTTCTGTATCTTTTCTGGGGGTGCTCAGAAATTACCGTGGGTGCTCGAGCACCCGCAGCACCCCGTCTCTGACGCCACTGGGTGAATGTATGGCTGTGAAATAATAGTATGGTAGTAAATAGTCATGATCACCATGCTGATCATTCTAATTTGAAATACCATTCGTCCATTTTAAGAATACAAGGGTGAAATTCGAGATGTTATGCTGCTCATAATTCTCAAAATATTCGAACCAATGAAAACTTCTGCATTTTCAACTTGCAAAATTAAAAAAAACATCAGAGGATATCTCTAAGAAAGAAATACATTAGACATCTATGCATGCTCAACAAACAAATTTACAAATTAATAAAGCCGTCAAAATATTCATTGCATGCAGGATGAAATTTGAAGTCATATTGTGACGTTTAGCATTTTCCATAATATTCATGTACGAAGATTTGATTCTACGCAGCATTATTAGTTATAATGAAAGTATTGTTGAGACCCATTTAGAACATCGATCATTTGAGAAGTTCAATGATAATTAATTTCTTCCGAAGAATATAACGATATAAAATTACATTCATAAAAGTATTTCAGCTTCTATGATTCGAATATACGACCGATATCTGTTTTATTCAACATTATGCTTATTTAAATTTTTATGAAATTTATTCAACATTTCATTCAACATAACCCTGTACCAGTTTTGAGAGTGAAAATACAATGTGTCCAGTGTTATCCGAAAAAATAATTCTTAAGAGTAATTCACTTCCTATCAAAATATCTGTGGTGTTTGGTCAGAACATGTTATCTGCAAAAAATGGCTTTTTGATCTAAAAGTAAGTCTTGATAACTATAACTAATTAGAAGTGCGATAAATGCACAAATACGTGCGTAAGGCTAAACAACATGCTGATGTATGATATTTTCATTTGTATTTGTGTGTTGTATGCTTTATTTTCCATTTTTAAATGATAATGAAAATGATCGTATCTGAAAACTGATTTTGCAGTTATCACGTTCTGACCAAACAACGCAGAATAAGGGATATTTTTTTGTAAAATGTGAAGGATTATATATTTTTTTATCAGTGCGAAATAACTATGAAAAAAATTACCTAAACTTTAGGATTGATTGAGTATTTTCACTCCTCAAAGAAATTTGAAGGAGTACTTTGAAAATTTTGATGCGTGAATCACTCATCTTGATGATCATTGGCGAACACCGAGTGTCACAAAATAAAAAAATCTCATGTTTATACGGTGTCATCTTCAATCTCAGAAGTTGTCACCCCATCTCTCCTGAAGTCATCAAAAATGTTCCACGTTTCTAAGTGCAATATTCTCTGACATATTTTTTAATTCGAAAATTGGAGAAAAGGTGGTGAAGAACAGCATAAACTAACGGACTACGCCTCTTCCCCTCATTTATGTTGTTCTTTCTCAATTTTTCTCTGATTTTTGAATAATTCAGCGAATTATTTCAATTAGGACGCGTGAATTTTTTTTTATTTTGTTTGGCTCCCACCCTAATTCTGTCTCTTTCCCCCAGTGCTTGTAATTCTTTTTATTTATAAAGTAAACTCCCATTCACGTTGTTGCGGGAGCCAAAAAAAGTCATTTACTTAGTCAAAAGCAGTGGCTCTTAACCAGGATACTTGGAGAGACATCAGGAGGTCCGTGAGAGTTTGATGAGATGACAATTAATTCAACAATTTAACTTAACTAACAATATTTGTGGAGAATCCCTTATCGTTCAGTTACTTTCAACAAGTTTTGAAATTACAGCTTACAATATCGCAAAAAACATGCAATGAAAATTAGAGTTTTTATAGAAAACATTTATATCTCCGTGAATGTACGTGCTATTCTCATGCAAATGCACAAAAGTATTGCAAAAAGTTAGTGCATAGGCGGAGATAGACTTGGAAGTCTGGGGCGAGGGCATGGTAATTTTTTGCGATGATGATGATGTCAATTCATATATGCATTTATACATTAGATCAGTCAACTTCACCTTTGACGTTCGGGGGGGGGGGCTCACGGCCCCCCCGTATCTCTGCCGCCCATGAGTTAGTGTAATATTTTTTAAAAGTTACAAACAATTTGCAGTTTTTTTTCATAATACAGGGTTAGTCGAAAACCTTTTTTTTTGTTCTTAATTTTTTGTCGGTCCTCTAAATACACTCTTGTGACTAGATTTTTACTGGAAATTGTGAGTATACAATTATAAGGTTCACACAGCCGAAATTTCAGAACGATTTGCCCAATAATTTTCTAGAAATTTGGGAAAAAATGTCTAAACTCCAAAAAAAGGACACAGACTTTTGGCAATACAGTGTGCAAAATATTACGTAAAGGGGTCCGCGGCTTTCATTTTTCGTCATTTTATTGGCACTACGGGTCCATGGACTTCATGTTACTACTTTACCGCACACCAACTCAGGTCATATATCGCCATACGGCAATTTCCAACCAGTGCAGTTGGGTGGGAAATGCAGGCGTTATCTATCGGTGGTAAGGTAGGTAAAGTACCTTATTCTGATGCTCTTTGGCCAGATTCCAACCGGTGGACCTTGACGGTAGCCTTCATAGTGAAAGACGAGCATCTTACCACTACACCACTCGGGCGACGACTTCCCGTTACTGGCATAAATTGTCCGTGGAACACAAGACATTAAGAACTAATAGGAATCGAGAAAATTTTTAAAAAGTATAAATTTAACGGATATAAAAAATGGTGCGAGTTTTTTCTGAGAGAAGTTCAGGCCTTTATAGAAAAACTCGTTCTGAAATTGCCTCCTTACGTTGGCCTCCAGTGGTTCTCAACCCAAATCCCTATGGCCTCTTGTGGTCCTGGGATATTCTAAGGAAGCCATGGGTGAAAATCTGATGATCTCAGATAAAACAGGAGCCACGACTAGTGGCAAAGGGGACCGCGGAGAACTGTGAAAAATTAGAGCTTTCAAGTAGGATATAGTGGGAGAAAATGTTACTACTTTCAGAATCCAGCAGAACTGTCCATAGAACCAGGGCCATCTTAACTCACAGGCTCATGTGTTAATGATCCGGGCCTGATATCCGGAAGGGGCCCACATGATTAGATCTGGTATCCAGGGCCGTCTTAAGAGCATCGTGGGCCCCGGGCCAAGTGGTTTTTCTGAGGCCCTACCAGGTAAATTCTAGAAAATTTCAACCAAATCTCATGCGTTAAGACGGCACTGCCGGTACCATGATTTTGAATGTAAGTATGTAAGCCGTTACTTCCAGTAATGTAAGGGACCCCAGAACATCACTTTGATTCTTATAATTGAAGAATTGAGTTTCTTCAATTATAAGCATTTAAAAAACAATAATTACAAATAAAAAATTTATTTAATTTTCTTACTAGTAAATAATTGGACCGAATCACCGTATTTATTAAATATTTCATATAAATTACGGTATAAATTTATTTAATTTTCTAATTTTCTTGCAAAGCATGTTTCTGCATGTATACATGCAAATATGTAATAACAATGCTCATAAAAAAATGTTATTCATATTATATCCATGATAATTCAAATACTTAAAAAAAAGAATTGCTAATAATTTAAAAACTAATTTAAAAAATAAATGTGCAAATTAGAAAATAAATTATTACAATAAACAATGAATGTGCTATAAAAAATTGTCGTTTTTTTATTGATTAAATTGAGTGGTTTCGTATAGGCTAATTATTACTGTTGTCATTAATGTTTTCTCTGTAATTTTTGAATGGTATAATTCCAATAATACAATATTTTTAAATTTTGCAATTCTTATTGGTCAACTGCAATAATTAGAGAGAAAATTCCTTTTTTTTTCTAAAACTGTATCCAAAGAGCTTCTAGAACTTTCAACGTTCTCCAACTTCAGACTCGATGGCGACATAGGTACGTACGTGTTGCACTCGCATTGGACACTGACGAGACTTGGTAGACAGTGGGATTTCCTATAAATTTGGGATGCCTCCGCAGATTAAGTACAGTTCTAAAACTGATAGTACACTGAGAAGACGTCGTCGAATCGTTAAGTTAGGTATTCAGCAACCACTTCGGAAAATGGTAAGCTCCTGCAAGTATTCGTTTTTTATTCATACCAGGGGAGTACGCAGGATCGACCTTTGGAGGGAGCACGAAAGGCTTTGGGGGGGGGGGCCGCAAAAATTTTCATCCCGAGAAACTTCAAATTGTTGCTATGTGAACTTATCTGGCGGATTAGAAAAGTGTTCGTTGAAAGGAAATTTTCGCTCTATCGGTATTCGTTAAAACGCTATCCAAAAGTACAGTCGAATCCCGTTATAACGAACTCCAAGAGACCAGAGAAATCACTTCGTTAAAACGAAATTTCGTTATAAAGGTATTCCAGGTTTTTGCATTGTTGCTATGTAAACTTATCTGGTGGATTAGAAAAGCGTTCGTTAAAACGAGATTTTCGCTCTATCGGTATTCATTAAAACGGGATTCGACTGTATTTGTATTTTTATCTGAGAGGAACGGAAGAGGTTCGAAGACACGAATGATTTGAGATGAAAATTACGATGATATTTTGATTGGACATTTGTTTCAAATATTCAGTTCAATTGTGTTGATTGCATGATGAGGAAGGATTCACATCTGCAGACACTCACCGTGTCGTGACAGACACCGCAAACATTTTTTAACATATGTCTGTCTGGGCCTGCAGATTTAAAGAAAAACTTAGTCTCCGACATTTCGTCCCGGTAAATTTCGCCCCGTCTATTCCGCCTACCCTGAAAATGTCGGTGACGAAGTGAGTGGCCGAGTGACCATAAGAGTTACCGAATAAGTGACAGTAATCATATGAGTGACTGAATGATTATATGATTGGCCAAATGAGTGGATGAGCCCTTTTTAGCCCTTTTAGTGAAAATATTCTATGGCGGAGCCCCGTAGGCCCATTTCTTAATTCATCAAAGTTACTGATTTATTTATACTATTTAAAAAATTTATATTTATTTTTTTTTTATATTTTACTGTTTTTTTTAAATTTTCCTCAATCGGCCGCGGGGCCCCTGGAGAGTGGACAAGGAGCCCAAGGGCTCCGTGGAGCGCCGGTTGAGAACCGCTGGTCTACTAGATTGGTGGCAACACTTCTCTGGTTCGTCTTTCTTTTCAACCAACTAGAGTGTTGGCAGCCACTGGCCAACTTTAAGCACCCTTTTTCATAACAGTCAGCCTGAGTATTAACAACTTTTCCGCTCGTTGACGCTAAGACCGTTTCTTAATTACAGTAGCTGCCCCTTGTAAGAATCACGTTTTGTTCTTCCGTTTCGATTCTTATAACCAGTGATTCCTACTGTATTATTCCCAGTAGCACAACGACATAGTACAATATCTGGACCATATCGTTAAATATCGAAATGTCAGAGGAATATCAGATGTCATAACTACGATATAGAACGATCTCGTCCTATATGGTGAAAATTATTTATGATGTTAATTGATCAAGTCTTTAATTTTTCAGTCGAATATGTATTTGATTCCATGTGAATAATCTTTGCTTGGAAGGACAACAACTTGGGACAATAAATTATTTTAATGTAGTTTCAAATACATAGATCTATATCGTGAATCTGATATCTATCTTTGTCAGGTTCACGGTATAGACCTGATATAGATCTATCTTAGAAGACATAGATCTATACCCTGAACATGACATAGATTTACTATATCGTGAACCTGATAAAGATATATAACAGATATATACACAATATATGTTGAAATATAAAAATCATTTCATCAATTACAATTGAATCCTTACTGTGTTGGTATTTTAGGAGGAGCAAGAACTTATCCACCATAGCTCTAATTGTCGATTTATAATTGCACATAATTTTTAATTTGGAAAAAATTGCTCTTGTTTGTATTGTATATATGTGTGTTTTTCTTAAAATTATTTATTATTATTTCTTTTTGATTTTGTTCATTTTTTACCATACTTTGAGAATTTTAACTTTTTTGTGTTGAGTATTTTTTTATTTTATATTTTTTGTTCTATTAGCGTAAAAATTAATAATTTTAAATAAATAATTGATTTATATAGTACACAATACATCAATTTTAATACATTAATTTGCCTTTCTTTATGTTGTGTTTTTTTGTATTATACATATACTTTCCTTAATTATAATATAATTTTTTCAATCATCTGCCTCTAGATGATAAATATATCTCAAATTTTTTCTTTTGTAATTTTTGTGCATATATACATGAAAATGAATAAATTTGATCCGATTTGAAATACAAGTAACAAACTAATATTATAATAGCATCCTACAGCCAATGATGTTGTGTCGGGTTGGTAAGTCAGAGTTGGAAAGAGTTCAGTGCCAAGCTTCTTCAACCGCTTTGTGCATGGGTTCAAACCCACCCACAGGAAATTACAATTTTATTTTAAATTTCTTCTGAAAGGGCGCCATCTATCTTCCAGAAGTTGAAGCATTTGCATATATCACACATTCACGATATAGATCTATTTATCTCTGACTATGTCTTTTTTAGCCAGAACGATATCGTGGCCCGATATAGATCAATATTGGAAACTGAAATTTTACGATAAAGATCTGTATCTTTGGACTACCTGGGATGTTTCTTATTATATATCATCTATATGTCGGTATGTCTTTAAAAAACAGCTGCTCCGTATTACTATCCAAGTATCAGGACATTGGATAAAATATATCTATTTAACATTATGTGTATCATATTTTTTAATACGTTACGATCAAAGCCAGAAATCGGCCAGTTGGACGGGCTTTGGCCAGCCTGTTCATGAGTTGGCTGGAGAACCCTGGCCAAAGAAGAGCCATGATTCGGGGTCATCGCCAAGTTGATGTATTTTTGGGATAATTATGGCCATTTATACAGTAATTATGTTTAACTAAGGAAACTCTAACGATCAAAGGAATCGGAATATTGATATCTTAGGGGAGATTGGTATTGATGTTATAGAAATCTCCAGCCACACTTTCAGCCAATGTCCGAAATTAGACAGAATTTTGGACGTTGGCAGGATTAACTGGCCGATTTTATGAACCTAGGCCGAACATATGGATTTCTTTCCAACCTATGCGTATACCCCACATAAACGTGGCATGATAGGTTGTCATGTGTGTTTGGCCATTTGAATGATTTCGTCGAATGTTTAAAGACAATAATTAGTTTTTTTAATGACTTTCATTATAAATTTGACAATCGATCACAATCGAGAGATTTATAATTGTTCAGAAAAGAGTAAAAAAACTATCTAATGAGGCTTTTAGGCTTTTTGTATCACGTGACATTTACCTCTTTCTGTGAAGGGTTTGAGGGTCATACAAACCGTATCCAAGGTAATCGACATGGCGACTTCCTCGGCGGATCATGAAAGAAACAAATCTAGATTAAAGAAAAGTACAATTAATTTTTTTTGTTTCCGATGGGCAGTAAATAAGATTGTGAAAAAAAAATAAAGACAACTGAAAAATCATCGTGTATCGAAAACTTGTGAGTACAAATATGTGAAAATTATAGAGCAAATTTGCAATTGGAACTAAACATTTTCTAGTGAAACAAAACAGTGGAGCAGTGAGTCCTGCACTGCTCCAGAAAAAAAAAAACTTATTTAAATCATAGTAAAGGTCAAAACACCACACCTGATAAAAAGTATAAAGACACAATGCGTGTTTTCTGACGTGGGGAAAGGATTTTGCATTTTTCTCATGCTGGCGCAACAGCCGAGACTGTTTTGACCAGCCATGCTCTGTGGAATCGAACTTTTTTGCAGAAAGTGTCAAGATGGCCAAAGACAACATAGTTATTGGACATTTAAAAAGAAAAATACTTGCTCTCAGAGAAACTGCGATGCCTAGTCAAAATTTCGAGCCTAATTTCAATATGAATTAAAAGATTAAAGACTTGGTTAAACTTTGGCTCGAGAATTATGGACTGAAAGCTTGCACAAGAAGGCTTCCTTCTCAGTTTATACGTGAAAAATTATATCTCTGTGTAATTCGAAATAAATGCAGCTTGCCTTGCACACGTCGGACTGCGCCTAATGTGATAAAAATAATTCAAATGTCTGGTATGCAAAACCGAAATACAGCCTACCCTTATAAAACAACCGAGACTAGAGCGATGTGAATTGTGTGTGTGTGTGTGTGTGTGGCCAAACAGCATGTATATGTCGGTGCCAAGTGTGGTGCTTATATTTTCTTTCACGAGAATCAATTTAGATGCACTCAATGGTTTTAACCCCTTCAAGCGCAAGCCGTTGGCGATAAATTTGAATGATTTGTATCAGACGTATAGGCGATAAATATGGTAGCCTTGTTCGTGCGTTAAGAAAAGGAAGGAAGGAAGGAAGGGAAAGAAAGAAAGAAAAAGTAATAAGGGTGAAGAGAAACACACAGTACAGACAGTACATAATTAGATAAGTTACAGAGAGATAAGAGATGTAGAATACTTTGCCTATTCGCCCTCACCTACGTGTTCTCTTTCTCACTTCTATGTACAGTATACAGGGTGTCCTGTAACTGCTAGTGCGTCCTTTATCTCATCAACCGTCCATCGAAGAGGTATGATTTCAATTTCAGAAATGCTTAGCAGGTGTTCAAAAATTACCCTGTACCAGTTTTGAGAGTGAAAATACAGTGTGTCACAAAATAAAAAAATCTAAATTTTTATACGATCCCCAGTCCTCTAACTTTCTATTAGAAAGTTCTTGTCCTGTCTCTCCTGATTTATACAAAAAAAAATTCCATGTTTTTAAGTGCAATATTCACACAGATACTCGAAGTCGAAAAACGGAGGAAATTTGGTAAAGAACAGCGTTAAATGCGGAAAAACCGTTTTACCCGCATTCAACACTGTTCTTTCCCAAATTTTCTCCGTTTTTCGACTTCGAGTATCGCTGTGAATATTAATTACACTTACAAAAAAAAACAGAAACATGGAATTTGTTTTGCTGGCATCAGGAGAGACAGGGCAACAACTTTGTAATTAGGTTCTTCAGCGCACGGGCATCGTATAAAAATTTAGATTTTTTATTTTGTGGCACACTGTATTTCTACTCTCAAACTGCTACAGGGTAATTTTTTTAACGCCTGTTGAACATTTCTCAAACTGGAATCCTACCTCTACGACGGAGGGTTGATGAGATAAAGGCCGCGCTAGCACCCCAAGGACACCCTGTATAATAGAAGGATTACTTCTAAGAAAGATACATTATATAAGTGGGGGGAAGCTGAGGAGAATAAAATAGGAAAACACACACACAACTTGGTTTAATACGGTTACTATAAAGCTTTGCGATGAGGAAAAAAGAGGTTGAAGAAACAGTCCGCTGGATTGAATTGATTCTACTGGAATTTGAACGTAATATTGCGCCCCTGATCGTAAAGAGGATAAATATCCCTAACCTATGCAATAGCAGAGCCATATTTTGGAAATATAGGCATATCCAGACAGTTTCAGCAAAAAATTTTCTGAGGCACCTCTCATAACTTTAAGACAATTTTTGTTCCACCAGGACAATGATTCTGCACATATTTCAAAGTCTAAAAGGTGTTGCCTTGAAGCAAATTCAGGTGGAACCTCTCGAAGGGTCATTAACAAGTCCTTTTCTTCAATCACCTGGCTGCGGTGGCTATACGTAACGGTGGTGCGTACGACGACACATGGCGCCATGAGGATTTCCGATCTATATGACGTGGATATGGCGGAATAATTCGTCACACAGCTGCTGCCACCCCCAAGGCATCCTTCTACATTATTTGCTCCCCAGTAGATGGAGTTGAACAATCATATTTCAAAAAATATATTTTACTGCATCTGATTTTGAACTTGAACAACCCATGCTGGCATTGTTTAAAATTAAGAATTCAATATTTTTATTTTGAATACTAATTAGTAATTACTTCAATTATTATTTTTTTCCCTTTAGAATTCAAAAACAGCAAAGAACACGTAAACACAGTTTTAATGTATTGATAAAAAAATTCAATCAAAATTATATTTTATTGGCTTCAAACTTCCACATAAGAAAAAGAAAAAATGCGCACGCATCTGCATAAAAAAGAGCACCGCGGGTAGCCATCACCTCCTAGAGTTAGGACTCCTCAGTCTGCTTGTAACGTCAGTAATTAGTCTATTTTCCCTCAGAATTAGAGTGATCATACATCCCGTATTTCCCGGGACAGTCCCGGTTTTTTTTGTTTTCCTGGCCATCCCGACTTTTTGACAAAAGTGTCCCGGTTTTTCCTGTTTTTTACACAAAGTCTACTTGAATTTTTATTCTTTATTGAAGTCAAAGATTGAAATTATTTTTTACCTCATAAATTATATTATGATAATTACAACTATAAATAAGAATAATAATCTCCCACATTTGTCTCGGTGAATGTTTTTTTTTTTCGTGGAATTCATTTTAATCCATTGTAATTTGCAGTAATGCTTCATTTCCCGCCAATGGGATTTTTCCGTAATTTCACCAATATTTGCGGTATTATTGTTTTCGAGTCCCGGCGGAGACGTGATGACTTTTCTTTCCGAGCTCACCTCAGCATAATATCCGGAAAATAACTGTTTCCTTGATATCTCTGGCTGAGAAAAAAGCCATCTATATCTCTCTAAACCGTCCCACCCGGGGGCCATTTCCTGAAGTTAAGAGAGGCTACTAATGCCTCTACTTCAGCGTCTCACGACACAGTGCGTGAAATTAGGAAGGCAGATTCATGTGTCTCCAGTGGTGTAGATGATAGCATGCTTGCCCGGTATGCAAGAGGGCCTGGGTTCGAGTCCCGGCGGAGACGTGATGACTTTTCTTTCCGAGCTCACCTCAGCATAATATCCGGAAAATAACTGTTTCCTTGATTTGCAACTTTGTTTAGTTTTGGCGATAATTCGTGATGTCCCGTATTTGGAATCCCAATTTCCCGTATACCTCTCGAAGAAATATGGTCAGCCTACTCAGAAGATTCAGGGGGAAAAAAATTCCCTACTCGTCCCAGACCAGTCCCATCTGCGGGCTTACAAACTCTAGCCTCGGGGCTACGTATGAAGGGAAAGACAAGGGCGTAAGTGTATGTGATTTAATGCATGCATGTATATGTGAAGTGAAAAGATTTTTTGACAAAGTCGGGAAACATGGTCACTGGTCATTTGGATTGAAACATCATTTTTGCAAGTCGTAAATGCCCCCACAAACCTTCAGATATTAGTATTGTCATTACGTTAGTGCTTTTTTGCTGTGAAAAAAGCTCGGACGGGCACCGTCTTGAAGTTACGCCACTGTTTGCTTCGTCGAGGCATGACCTGTATCCTTATTGGTCGGATTCTTCCTGAAAATAAATGTAGTTAGTGAGAAGAGAAAATTTAGAGACAGGATTAATCTGGTTATTTTCAAAATCCAGAAAAATAGTGGGAAAAATTTTCTAAGAAATTTTGGTTAAATGACAAAATAAATGTTTTTTTTTAAACTAGAAGGATATTTTCCAACAGCAGTTATTATTATTATTTTTTTTTATTTTTTGAGAAATTTTTTGAAATAGAAAGACGTTGAAAGGAAATTGAAGAAAAAAGTAGAAAATTATATATTTTCCGAATAAACAAAAATTAAAAAAATTTTCTGCCAGTGCAGAGCAAAGTTCAAGTGAGGCCTAATTTTTCACCAAGATGTTACCTGCCTATACTAGAAATTTATCAAGACCGCTCGCCTTCCTTTTTTGGTGGACCTTGTCCTCGAAACATGACTTGGCAAATTCAAACATATCGTAAGTAGAATTTCCGCTAGCCGCTGATTCCGAGTCGGAAGAGATAACGGTCGATTCGGCTGAGCTGTTGGCCGATGGAGAAGTGCTTTGTTCGGCTTATTGGACTTCTTCTCTCTCGGATGTGGTGTTGCTGATTGCCACTGGCTTCAGTCCGTAGATATTAGTCGGAAGTCAGTAGATTTGGACTTTCACGAGAACTCTTTCGCACGGATTTTTTAGTTTTTCACCAACTCGGTAGACTGGGGCTCGCTGAAGTCCGTAGATGTTGATGGAACTTTTTCTATTGGCTGGTTCGGTGCATCTCATGTTTTTTCGATGTCGGTTATTACCGGTTTTGCGGCTGGTCCACTCTTTTCACATTAGGGCATTCTCTGGATGCAGGATTTTTTATGCATTTCACACATCTTTCTGGCGCCGAGCAGCCGGACGAGTGGTATCCCCATTTCTGGCACCTGAAACAAATGATATGTCCCGGCGAGCGATGGGTCCGGAACTTCTCAACCTTTATGCGGAGGCAGTCCAGGGTCTTCAAGGCCAGTAGTTTAGCTGATCTTGGCTCTCGAGGCATGTCCACTTTCTACATTGGGAGTTTTGCCCCGTCACGGCGTCGAAACATCTGCTGGGTCTTGATTGGCTGCAACCCTGCTTCCTGTAAAGAATTAGAGACGTCCTTATTGGACGATTCTGGATCAAGTCCCCTGATAACAGAAGTTTCAGGTTTTTCATTTCCAGGGTGAAGGAGTGGAAAGTGATCTTCTTCTCGGTGCAAAACCTGGTTATTGCACGATAATCATCCTCGGCTGCTGGATAGACGGATATTTTTCTATTTTTAACCTCTGCCTTGAACTTCACAGCCACAATGGTCTCGAGTTCATTGGCAATATTCCGCCATTTTCCCCTTGGGAGAAATTTTCTTGCCAGAAACTTGACCGATGGTGGGCGATGGGATTGGTTCGTCCACTGGAAGGGGAGGAGCTAGCTGCTCCGATTGGCTGGTCTCGTTGAAGGTGGAGTTTCCCGAGGGCGGGAATGGCACCGGCGAGAATAGCAACGGAGGGGGGGGGGCTTGACTCCTGAAAGGGCGATGAGGGAATTCGGCAACTTGTCCGGAAAAATATTTTGGGCCGACTTCGCTTCTGACGGTGTGGGGGGCTTCATCGACGCAGACCCACTGCTATTGGTCGGCCTGGCTCTCGAATACCAACGGGGCGTGGCTTTCCTCGGTAGACCCGTACTCACCGCACCTCTTCGATTCAAGCCGTCCTAGGTACGAGTAGGTTCGGCCGGTGATGAGCCGTCGTTTGCCCCCAGTGAGGGCGGGACTTCGTTCCAATTTCCGTTCGGCTACTTTGAGATCGTGGCTGTTGTGTTGCGGGCCGGGCTTTGTCGGCATCACGTCTTGATTTTTCCTGTGTTTTTTGGCACTATCGTTCACCATTCTTAGACACAGCAGATTATCTAATCGGTTGAACTTGGAGATCAGCTTGATTTGAGATTAAGAAGCTTTACCATGTTGATCCATAGCAACCTTTTGTGTTTGGCAGCTGACTCTGGTGAAGGGGCGACCTTTTCCACATTCAGAGCGTTTTGTAAAATGACGTCGCATGGGCAAATCTTGGAAAGTTGATTCACTCTTTCTTTGAGTCGGTAAAAAGTTGCGTAATTTGGTCTTGTCCACTGGAGCATTTCGCTGGCTGCACTGTACTGGTCAGCTAGAATCTCCGGCTTGGCCGTGACAAGTCGCTTGATTTCTTTCCATCTCCAGTTTCCTGGGTTGATCAGGATATCGTTAAAGAAACAATTAAAGTGGAATTCTTAAGGGGCCATTTTTAAAATTTTAGAACATCTTTGGTTAACAGGTTGGGTGATTTTGTATAAAATGAAGGATTCAGGATGATTAATTAATTTCTTAAAATAATAATTTATTTACAACACGAAACATGATAAGACAAAACAAAAATCTACGGGAGCGACATGTTGCTCGTTTGATGGTTCGGTCGCCTATCTCGCGATTTCACGCGTGACAATTGAATAGCGTCGGCTTTACAAGTGCCGCCATCTGTGAGATAAAATATAAATCGAATCTCACCACACATTACAACAGTTGAATATTAAGGGGGGACTACTCAATGGGAAGTTTACAAGTTAATGTTTGGACCCGACTGTTTACAGGCCGTGTATTATTTCTTAGGGAACAAAATTTTTTGCGACCGTCCCCTACAAAAGGAAATGTAGTATTACTTTCCATGACATCAACTGCAACAATGATTTTTCTTGCACTTGTCAAGATCTAGAGCAAGTCAGTACAATAAAATATTTAGGTTTGCATATTGACCAAGATATGAAATGGAAATCGCATATCAAATATTTATTAAATAAACTTAGATTTATGCTTTACAAATTTTATTACTTAAAACAATGTTCCACTAACACCTTTTTATTAACACTTTACTATGCTTTTTTCCATTCCCATCTAATGTACGGTGGGGCAGCGACTACCTTACTAATCTTCAACCAATCATTTCTATTCAAAATAGAATTTTACGGTTTATTACTAATGACTATCACTCGCCCACATTTGCCCTTTATAACCGCCTACAAATATTACCCCTTCGCCTTCTTTACTTTTACAAATCACTATTGCTCATTCACAAAAATCAGTTTTCCTTCAATCTTAATACCATTCGCTCGTCCTGAAGAATAAATAGTACTTACACTCTACCACTAATACACAAAACAATAGCTAGAAAACACTTTACATATATTATTCCAAAGTTCTATAATTCACTTCCTTTAAATTTCGATACAAATGTCTCTCTACCTACCTACAAAAAATTTATTAAATCCTATCTCTTATCTGAGACTAACATAGAAAAACACTTTTGAACTTTTTTTTTAAATTATGGTGTATATATATTTAATTTGTTTTTTTCCTCTGAATTTATTTGTGTGTATATATGTTTATATATATATTTTTTTCTCTTCACCTTTAGCTTACACGTCCTCAGCACTTTTTTTTTTTACTGTTATGGTTGTCACTGTTTAATTATATATCTTGTTAATCCCCCCTTTTTTTTTCTTTCCTATAATTATTCTATTGTGTATTGGAGACCATTATTTTGGAGACCATACCTACAGAGGGACATAGACTTGGTTGAAGGGGTGCAGAGAAGAGCTACGCGTGTCCTTATTGGCACACAGGGCTTGAGTTATGAAGAAAGACTTCATTTTTTGAATATGTTTACATTGGATGAACGCAGGTGTCGAGGAGATATGATCGAAGTGTTCAAAATTTTCAATGGGATGGATAGGAAGGACCATGAACTTTTAGTACACCGCCAATCGACTGCTTTTACAAGGGGACACCAGTATCGATTGGTGAGGGACAATGCAAGGTTATGGTGTCGCAGGGAATTTTTCTCCAATAGGGTTGTTAATAAATGGAATAGCTTACCCCCGGAGGTAGTAAATTATAACACAATTGACACGTTTAAAAAGAAATACGATAAACATGTTGGGGTAAATCGAGAAGCTATCCATTCTTAGAATAAGACAACCATAAGTATTCTTTATGGGCATTGTATAATATTTTATCATGTGTATATATTGTTTGTAATTTGTGTTAATTGCATTTTTAATTGGGTTGCTGTATTTTTGAAACATATGACAACCATATTTTTATGGGCATCTTTTTATCAGCCACCTCGTTGGGCATTTTGCCTGTTGTGGCGTTGTATTTGTATTTGTATCATTTTCACTTTGTTCGACGATTTGTCTATGTATTAAATATCCAGTATGAGCCGTTCCTGGCTCCTTGGGTATAACTCCTTCAATTGTATATGTACTTTTTATGCTTGAATAAAAAAAAAGAAAAAAGTGGGGGCGTCTTTGTTCCCCTGCAGTATCATCGTTGTAACGAAAAGAAATGATCGGGCTCAGAACTCCATGCCCCACATCCAATCACTATGCGGTATTTGTTAGCCGATCAGGAAGATTCTACGCAAAAATAAGAAGAAACGAAATAGGATGCTGTGTTTCAAAATGTGGCAAACTTGCTAGATAGTCTGAATGACGTTTATGGCAAACAGTGCAGAGGCTTTTTATCTCGAGGAGGTGCTGGGGTAGCACACCGAGAAATTAACTGGCCAGATAACTGGTTAATCCCGTAGAGCACTTTTTGTGTTGCATTCCAACTCATAAAGGTATAGAAATGGCACGCAGTACGAGCGGGAAAACAAACATAATCTTATAGCAGTCATCAAACAAGCTTGGAAGACGGATTCACAAATAGTTATTCACGGCTTATCCCAATTAATGATACCCTCAATGATAAAAGATTATAAAGAAAAAAGGTGTTTTTCTTGATTAAATCAAAATTTTTGCACATGAGATTTTCCATTGTCCTTATACTTATTGGAGTTATGGCAAGGCCGTAGCGGGGGGGGGGGGAATTGGGATCTTTCTTTTTTTTTCTTTCAAACCAATCACAATTCAGATCTATCACCATCTATGGGCGCAATTTACTGCCTAGTGAGCTGTGCCGGAAGTGTAACTGTGTGTGTGTACCTAACAATCTGAGTGCATATGTAGTGTTGTGTTTGATTTTTCAGTGCTGCCATCTATATTTCAGAAATGAAGTGAGTGATGTGTTATGATTGAATTACATTTGTACTGATGTTGCTCTTTGTGGCGGGACTTTTGAAAGGGGAGACCGGCTCGCATTTGCACCTCGAGATATATATATGCTAGCACTTGGTTCTTAGAGGAGGTAGAAAACACAAAAACAAAACAGAATCACTCAGGAATGTATGACCGAAAACTCCAACCTGGTGAGCTGGAGTGTAAACGAAGATGCAAAAATGACAAGGCAATAATGGGTGGAAAAACTCTTTATTTAGCGATACGTTATACGAGGACAGTACGTGTTGTCACTACAAATGCTCAAAGTTCTTACCATCCAGTTATGCACACAAAAAAAAAAGCACCTCAAGCCACAGTGCATGAAATAAGGAAAGCAGGTTCATGTCTTCAGTGGTGTAGATGGTAGCATGTATACCTAGTTTGCATGAGTGCCTGGGTTCGAGTCCCGGCGTGGTCCCGACCAGGTGACTTTTCTTCCCGAGTTCATCTCAGCATAATATCCATAAAATATCTGCTTCCTTGATATCTTGGGGTGAGAAAGAAGCCGTCTATCTTTTCCAATAAAATTTTAGTTTTAAAAAATATGGCTTTATTAAAAAAGAAACTAATAAATCTCAAACCATTCAAATTAGATGTCTTAAACAAAAAATAAATAATGTTTTTGTTGCATCAAATTATATAATGAAAAAAAGTCATTTAGTAAGTTTATAATAAAATAATAGCATTTGTGAAAATATTCGATTAATCGATTAAAATTTTTTGAATAACCAGTTAAAAATTTTAATCGTTTCCCAGCTATTTTAACGCAAGCAACATGTTCCCAAACAATGAAATCCCAAACCCTCAAAAATTAATCATCTTTTGTATGTTCATTCCTTTACTTTTTTTTCTATTGTAGGAATTCATACTGTAGGCTTTGCAAGTCTGGCAAAAATGTTTTAGAGAAAATAAAAAAAACGTTACTTTATTATGTTGAAGAGTAATGTACAGGGTGATTATAATTAAAGTTCCCGTACTGTCAGTAGTTTTTCTGAAAAACTGCTTATCCGAATATAGCCAAATTTTTAGGATATTTTAACGAGACTATGGGAGAGAGATTTATGAAATTAAAAAAAATAGTTCAATTTTTTTCCACCAGGTGATAAATTTGAGCTTTTTGTAGCATTTTACATTTTCCCATGTTTCATATATTGCGTATATATCAAATAATTTCAATGGAATACACGTCCTCTAGAACAGTGGTTCTCAACCTTTTTTAGCTTATGACCCACTTTGAACCACATTTTCTTCTTGTGTCCCCCTACCCTCATGAAGGAACGAAACACTTTATACTTACCGTGAATTTAGTTTAGTCCAATCTAAATTTATAATCAACAAAAATTTTATAGATAAGATCAATTTAAGTGGGGGGGAGGGGGGGAAGGGAAGATTGCCACTTTTCTTAAGGGACAAATTATATGGGAATGATAGGTATGTGCGAAATGCTGGACAATCCAACGAACCTACTCAATAAACCACCTCTACCGACACATCATTATGGGTCTGCACCTTATGAAGCAGCTGAAGTTCAGTGAACTTCCTTCTTTTGGGGGTTCTATGCATGGCTGTCTGACTATAATGATTCCCCGGGCAAAATTATATTCTGGAGAGCCCCTTTACGTAATCGAAACAGCTTACATATTTACACTCAAAAATTATTGTACCATATGTGACCATGAAGGGCCTCCATGAGCATCCCAAGCCATGCCCACATAGGTTTAGATGGCTCCTGCTTCATGGACAGCTCTACTGGATTCTGAAAGTTTAGTCACGCTTTCCCCCCAACATATTTCACTTTAAAATTTGTATATAATTTATAATTGTTATAATTTCTTCATATCTCTCTGCGGGCCCCCTTCACCACTTGTCATGACTCCCCCTTTCATTTGATTTTCACTCGTGGCCCCCTTAGAGTATCCCAGGATCGCAAGGGGGCCATATGGCCCCAGGTTGAGAAACACTGCTCTAGAACAGGCGCTATATAGGTCTGAGTTCTTTCAGTACATTGACACTACTCCTAACTACTTATATATAGTGCCACGACCTCCTAAGTTACACAGGTTATCTAGTTGGTCATGGTAGTGCCCGTTCTGAAAAACGTATTCCACTGGAACTTGGTATATACACTATATGGTCCATGGGAAAAAGGAAAATTCAGTAAAAAAAGCTTCATTTTTTCACCTGGTGGTCAAAAATGTAACTATTTTTTTATTTCATAAATCTCTCTCTCATGCTCTCATGAAGATATCCTTACTTGTGTTTTATTTTCAGAAAACTAAGTTGTTTCACAGGAGTGACTCGAGCTCACCTGCCGCCCCAATAGACGCCCCTGGCGGGAGGTTTAAAGGGCGTTTGCCTGAGGGACTCTGGGATAAGCCGATTTTTCTATCCACTTAAATCCGTACATTCCAAGCAGTGCCACAATCAAGATTATTTTCGATGCACGTGCCACTATATCAAGTTTAATATGCAGACCATAAGAGCATTCTCTCCGTTTCTGCAAAATATAGTTCGGCTGTCGTCTTATTTTCGCAAAAATGTTCAGTTTTTCACTCCTTTGAGTTCTAAATTGTTTTTATTTTTTAGTCATAAATTTGATTATCGCAAAACAGATTGTGTATGTACTGTACGTATATTGGTGGAAAATTTCCTCTCACTTACATCATGATGGGCATAGACACCGGAACCTGAAGACTCAGGGTGCCCCCCCCCAAATAAACTTTGTAAAAGAGTTTTTTTTTACCCCCTCAAAGAATTCATGGATATGAAAATGTAAAACGTAAGTTAACACAAAAATTTATAAAAATTCAGCAATGAAGGTAATTTTAAACAAATGTGAGAGAAACAATTCCAGAAAATAATTTAATGGATTAAGAACAATCGAAAGAAATAATTCCAGCAGCAATGGAAAAATTCAGAACTATTAAAAGAAATAATTCCGGAATTAATAAAAGAAATGATACCAAAACTGATAAAAATTTAGAATTAACGGAAGAAAAATTCCACAACTGGCGAAAATTACGAATTCAAAGAAGTGACAACTCCAGAATTGATGAAAATAGATAATTAACAATTCCAGATCCGAGAAAAATACAGAATTAACAATTCCAGATCCGAGAAAAATACAGAATTAACAATTCCAGATTTGATGAAATACAGACTCGATGCAAGAAATATTTCAGAATTGGTGAAAGCCTTCAATAATTTACTGTGAGTGTGGAGCCCTACAAAATACGGGTCCCGGTGCAACCGCAACTACTACTTTACCGCACACCGATTCCGGTCATATACGGCAATTTCCAACCAGAGGAGATGGGTGGGAAATGAAGACTCCATCTATCGGTGGTCGCCCCAGGCTCGGTAGGTAAAGAACTTTTTTCTGATGTCCTTGCCCGGATTCGATGCAACCGCACGTGTCGCAAACCCAAAAGGGCGGCCGGAATTGTATTATACATGCATTGTATAATATGTCCCCCGGCCATTGGCAAAACAGCCAATAGGTGGCACTGGTATGAGCGACTTCGGTGGAAATATGCAAGTGAGACGGTTATAAGAACTTGCGCTCCTAATCCACAAACAGTTCACCGTTGTAAATCGTGTATGTGGACCTGCTGCACTCTGCCGTTGCTGGATTTGTGACTCGCCTGCAATGTGTTATCCCCTGTGGTGGTGATCATGTGGAACATATACTGCTGTAATAAATGATTTGGGGGCATTCTGTTCGTTATTTGCTTATCTTTTCTTTGACTTGTGTACGTCAGCGCCACTTACCGGCTGTTTTTTGAGTTATTTTTTTCCTGTCTTAAAAAAAAATTCCCGTGACCTCTAGCGATGCTAACCCTGCAAACCGTTTTTTATTTCGGTTATTTTTCCGGTTTTTATGAATTTTAAAGTTTCTACGGACTTTTTGCCCACCCTGTATTTCTACATTGAAGCTCTTATTGATGAGCCATCGTATTTTAAAGTTCAACTACAGTTGAACCTTGTTAACACCGAAATACCTACTCCAAGGTGGGCCAGGGCAAAAACTACAGGAGTGCGGGAGGGGTTGGGGGTGGTTCTAGTGCTCCAGGCACTTTACACAAGTGCGAACACGAATTCTTTCATTGCTTTTATTTGACCGCTCCCGAAAAATTACTGGATAGGAGGTACCAAAATGCACGTTTACTCCATATGATAGAATCTATCCCTGTTTCTGGTACAGTAAAACATTTCTTTTGCGGACACCGGTGGGAGAAAAAAATTCGTCCATAAAAGAGGGAGGTAACTGTTAATCAGGGGTTTGAAATGCATACTTTTATTATACAAGGGGAAATTATTATTTAGCCGAAAAAAGGGGTGGCCGCATCTGAGGGGTGTCTGTTAAGAGGGGCTTTTACTATATTACAGCTCCAGGTCCTATAGTATGACCCTACACGGGTGGGGGCTGACAAGGCTCCAGCCCGGGAACACGGGACAATTCTTTTTTTGTCACACTATTAATTCACTACAGAGAGGCTCATGATAGGCCTGGGGAGGGGCAGTCGAAGATATACAAATACAAATACAAATACAAATACAAATACAAATACAACGCCACAACAGGCAAAATGCCCAACGAGGTGGCTGATAAAAAGATGCCCATAAAAATATGGTTGTCATATGTTTCAAAAATACAGCAACCCAATTAAAAATGCAATTAACACAAATTACAAACAATATATACACATGATAAAATATTATACAATGCCCATAAAGAATACTTATGGTTGTCTTATTCTAAGAATGGATAGCTTCTCGATTTACCCCAACATGTTTATCGTATTTCTTTTTAAACGCGTCAATTGTGTTACAATTTACTACCTCCGGGGGTAAGCTATTCCATTTATTAACAACCCTATTGGAGAAAAATTCCCTGCGACACCATAACCTTGCATTGTCCCTCACCAATCGATACTGGTGTCCCCTTGTAAAAGCAGTCGATTGGCGGTGTACTAAAAGTTCATGGTCCATCCTATCCATCCCATTGAAAATTTTTAACACTTCGATCATATCTCCTCGACACCTGCGTTCATCCAATGTAAACATATTCAAAAAATGAAGTCTTTCTTCATAACTCAAGCCCTGTGTGCCAATAAGGACACGCGTAGCTCTTCTCTGCACCCCTTCAACCAAGTCTATGTCCCTCTGTAGGTATGGTCTCCAAAACCTTACAGCATACTCCAGTCCAGGACGAACTAAGCCTCGAAAAAGCGGAAGAATGACTTTAGGAGAACGCGAAGAGACCTTTTTCAAAATGAGACCAAGCATTCTATTCGATTTTTTGACAACCGCTGAACAATGTTCAGAAAACTTAAGTCGCTCGTCAATGAGAATTCCCAAATCGGTGACTCTAGTTGCATCCGGGATAGTGACACCATTCAACTCGTAAGAGAACCGTGGGTTGTTCGAACCAAAATGAGCGACCATGCACTTATCTACGCTAAACGTCATGCTCCATTCATTTGCCCATGCTGCAATCTTGTTTAAGTTGGTCTGGAGCAACTCCCTATCGCTTTCATTTCCGATTACCCCCATTAGCTTCACATCATCTGCGAATTTGCTAGTAATTCCATCGATACCCTGATCGAGTTTGTCGATAAAAAGTGAAAAAAGTATGGGGAGCCTAATATCAGCCTAATGCTGCAGGATGTGAAGAACATGCCCGCACGTTCCCTCAAGTTTCCTCCACAACTTTATTGTCGAGGTATGGCTCAAAAGAGTGACAGTAGGTGGTGTCTTGCGAAATTTTATTACAGTAAAACCTCTTTTTTTCGGACACCGGAGGGACAAAAAATTCGTCCGTAAAAGAGCTGTTACCATTAATCAGGGATTTGAAATGCATACTTTTATTATACAAAGGAAAATCATTATTTGGCCGTAAAAGAGGGGTGACCGCATCTGAGGGGTGTCCGTTTAAAAAATTTAAAAATTTACGTGTCTAAACGAAAGCTTCTTACACGTTTCTGCCAGGATACTACGCACCCTCTTGCACCAGGGCTGGATTAACCCATATAAAGGCTTCAAGCACTCAAGTGATTTGATGCCTCCGTCTACTTTTAATATCAACATATTTCTTGGGGCCTCATGACAATTAGATCTGTTTACAATTTTGAAGATTAAGTGTGCAAATTGGCTAGCAAGTACTTTTAGGTGGGGAGAGGGGGTGGTTTAGAAAAATAATTTCACCCGAAGCCTATGATGCCACAGCTCGGGAGCCTATAGTACCGGGCAAACCTTATGACAATTTGATGTTTAAAATTTTGGAGAGAGTAAATATGAAAATTGGTAGATAGGTATACAAATAGCTAGGAGCAGGAGGGGGGGGGGGGTCCTGAGCAAAATTTCGTCCTGCCCGGGGGCCTATGATGCTGTAGAGTCTGGGCTTGCTTTATGGAAATTGAGCGAAATCTCAATTCAAAAACTGAGCATTAACGTGAGAGTTTTGTTCGAATTTACTTTATTCTCCTTTGTGTCACCCTCAGGGCCGCAAACTAGAAATGGAAATCTCCACTGTCGTTTGGGGAAGATTCATATTCATTTTGGCGCCCCTTACCCGTAATTTTTAACGGAAAAGGAGTAAACTCTATGTTATTCTTGTCTAGCTTCATTAAACTTTCCGGTGCTCCCCCTTAGTTACGGCCCTGGTCAACCAACCTGTCCAGAAAGATCTTCAACTGTGCAATCCCCTTGTGAAAGTTTAGGATTTTCTACCGAATGGTTAACGCTGGGGAAAAAATTTACATTGGAAAAAAAGTACTATTTGATAATTTTTTGTGGTGCCCTTTTCTCCTGATGTCCTAGGCACGTGCTTATTTTGCTTAATGGTTAATCCGGCCCTGCCTTGCACCCTCGCTTAAGCCGCCCAGTTGTTTAATTTGTTTGAATGCGCCTGCAACGATATATTTCCGATCTAATAAGTACATTCCCGAGTATTCTACCATTCCCTTGAGTTTGTTTATCAAACAAACGTTTTCACCTATACAGTCCCTTCCAATGTGTTTATAATTTCAAGACGCTATTCATTATTTCGCCGTCGATGACTCATATAGTTCTCATACAGTCACACACACACATATCCATCTATACGTTTATAAGGATCGTTGAAAGATGTGTAAGCAGAGTTGTGGGTGTTTGCTTCGCACCATCCACGTGCATGACCTTCAGTACTCTCCGAACTGCGTTTCCAAAATTCCAGCCAAAATCATACGATTCCACAGCAACCCTAAAGATCCGAAATCAGACTAGAATTTGCTTTTGGGAGGATATATATACACGTGTATGTATATATATCCGAGATAAAAAACAAAACATTAAATGCGGGAAAACGGTTTTACCCGCATTTAATGCTGTTTTTCCCAACTTTCCCCCGTTTTTCGAATTCGAATACAGTAAAACCCCTCTTATCGGACACCCCTCAGAGGCGTTATCCCTCTTTTACGGCAAAATAATAATCCCCCCTTATGTAATAAAAGTATGCATTTCAAACCCCCTCATTAACAGTCACCCTTCTTTTACGGACGAATTTTTTTGTCCCGCCGGTGTCCGCAAAAGAGAGGTTTACTGTATCTCAGTGAATATTGCACTTAGAAACGTGGATTTTTTTTAGTTGGCATCAGGACAGAGAGTGCAACAACTTTCTAATTGGGTTTTTGTGCACATGAGAATTGTATAAAAAGTTGAAATTTTTATTTTAATAACTATACAACCCTTTGCAACATGAATGACATATGTGAGTACTACACATTATTTGGATACTTTTTCTAACTAGAAGTATGCCTCTAGGATCAACGGTTCGTCAGTTAAATGCTATACCCCCTGTTACCTATTGTTACTATCTGTAGGCGATAGATGGCGCGATTTGAGCGATTGCTCTCAGAAATATCGAAATCGGTTGATGCCGGTTTCGGTTCATCGGAAGAAGATGCAATTGGCGGGGACATTCTAGAAAGCCCCCGCCCCTCCAGACAGTGGTCCAACCCCTCCGTACAGTAGCGCCACCAACTAGGAAACTGTAAAATAGAATTTTGTGGAATGTTCTTTTTCTCGAAGTTTCTCCGGGGTTATAAATAGAGGCTAGACAGGCTGGACAGGCACAAAAAGATTCAGTCAGATGTGTTTGAACGTTGAGAGAAAGTTGTTAGCTCTCTGATTAGCCTGTAAATACGTATAAATTACTGTTCTGTAAATAAATCTGTGTTTGTCCGTCGAACCGCTTTTTGTTTTGCAATCCCGAAGTCTTGTGGAAAATTATCCGCAACACTATGCACCCTGTATATACATACAGAATTATTATCCGTGATTCATAAGTTTCTGATTATTGTTTTTCCTTTGTAATTATAAAACTTGGAAAAAAAACAATACGCTTATTGGTTGTATTTTTCAAGATTTAGGCCTATAGAAGAACTTTTCTAAATTTTCTATTATGTAATCCCGGCACCAAAGCCAGGGATGCACAACATTTTCAGTCCGTGGGTCAGATATGCGGTATTTGGCCAGAATTAGTTTGATAAAAGATCTTCTGCGAAACTTGAAAAAAAAACCAAAAAAAACCGATGAGCTTATTGAATATATTCGTTCGAATGTAACCGTTCTTGCCAAAGAGAACGTTTTTGGATGGAAAAACCGAGATCTGGAAGGTCACATGAAACGTGTATTTGGAAAGACACACACACACACACTGGTCCAGAGAATGATTTCAACTCAAAACATGTATTTTTGTGCAAAGTAAAAAAATGTGAAAAATATTCTGTGGCTAATTCATGTCAAAGGATACATTTACATAGACTTATAAGAGACTTCAACTACATAAAAATGAAAAAGAAATATGTAATATGCATACCATGTCTAAAACAAGGTCACAAATGGTCAAACAACAAACATGGTCACAGATGACCACGATGACTAGAAAACTTACTGGCATGACTACGGAAGAGCCGAGGACAGTCTTCGGCCAGTGAAAGGGTGGCAAATCACTGATGATTTGGAGAGCATTTGGATTGAATAGTCAGACCACTCTGTCGATTCTTGAAGGATGATAAGACTTGAAGAAGAATCACGGAACACTCGAATAATATTCGTTACCACGGTTTGGCGACAGATCCGCAAGGTGCATTTCCGCATAGGGGAGAGTTTGGACACATTTCCGCACAATCAAGCCCCTTATTAAATATCTCTTCTTTTTTTTCCCCTTTGTATACCCCCCCTACTTTCTTTTATTCTCTTCCTTAGTGGATAGGAGTTGTATAGGGGCTATATCCACATCACATTGTTGAAGTTCAACTATTTTTCATCACTAGAATGTCGAACTTTTTTTGGAATAATTCACACTAAACTATTTTTACTCTTCAATGTTACGGGAAAGTTGCTAAAGTTGTGATTATGCATAATCACCGGTCGCCTCAGTTAATTCGATGAATTTTAATGTGTTTATCTTTTTCATTGGCGATTATCCATAATTTTTAATTGAAGTCGACACATTTGATAAATGTAAAAAAAATTATCACTTCTGTTCTCTTCGTTTAACCAGTTTATTAGTTTGCGATACGTCCACGACACGTATTTTACTAAAAAATTAAAATAAGTGTCAGCCATGTTGAATGCACATTTTAGCCTGGGTTGGGGTTTTTTACACGACAAGCGTCAAAAACTGGTTTAAACCGCCAAAAACTGTCGCGTAAATTGTCAAAAGCCTAAATAAATGCTTTTGGATAATATTTTGAATACAGTCGGTATATAACATGATGAGAAACTTCTTTTTAAATTTTTGTTTTCAAACATTAATTTATTACAATAATTAAAAAAAAATATTAACTATAATTTGCAATTTGAATTTTTTGACACACAAAGTGTCTAGAACATATATAATATTTTATGGTCAATTTTATCTAAGCTACTGATTACCTGTGTTCAATTTACTAAGCGAAATAGAGCTGTTTATTCATATGTGCGGTAGAGCATCAGGGTTATGTTTTTTAACTCAGAAATTAGCTCAGTATTAAGAGTCAAAAACTTGTTGTCAAATAGTTTTTTTTAACCTGATGAATATGTTAAATAACAAAACGCTTGCTTTTATATAGGTTACCATGTTGTTATATTTTGGATTTAAGTTTAATTTGGAGAAATTACCTATTTCGATGTTTTTAAATTTTCTGATCTGTCCAAAATTTCATTGCAAATAAATTTTTTTGTGCAGCATTTGTTAATACGCCAAACTCATTTATTCTCACCTAAAAATTTCATGGCATAGGCTGTATGAATCCAGATTTTTAGAGTATTTCCAATCAAAGCAGAGCTGACAGGACTTGATACCCAAAGCATTGTTTTGCATATTTAGATACAGCTTCAATTGAAAAACCATTGCATGTGAATGCTAGCAAATATATACCGTACCATATCATAGTCAAACTTAGCCATTCTTACTTTTGCTCTAAGAATAAGTTATAGGAATTTCGTAAGCATCATATAAAAGCCAGCACTTCAAAATTAAAGGGCATTTTAGTCCTACAATTTAGTATTTTGATTGCTAGATATATTCTAATATTATGCACAATAAGGGTATAGTTTTAAGTAGCAGTCTAGATAATTTAATTACAGAAATCAGCATTACATATATATGGTGTTAAAGATATTTTTAAACACCAAAAAAATGTACAGCAGATGTTTATATATATCTGTACTCATATATTAGCAGTTAAAGAAATTTTGGAAAGTCAAGAATCATCTTGAATTTAAGAATATCAAATCATTCCATAGTTTTTTTTCAGCTTTTAATCTATGCTTTATTCAAATTGTATATTTTATAATAAAAAACCATATATATTGCCCAAAATAATTCTGTAGAGAGTAGAAAAATATTCTAAATCATATTAAGTATTTATTGTTTGTATAACATACGCCTATAGTCATGTTAAACATTAAATGCACACAATTAATGAGTATATTTCCAATGGGAATTTTTATATGGAAAAGCAATATTTGAGGTTTTTGACGGTGGGTTTTTGATGGAGATGTCTGACGTGACAGTTTAAACCATCAAAAATCTGGCAACTCTGATTTTAGCACATCAGAATTAACTCATAAAATAAACCAACAACTCACCGATTTGAAATCTAAATATTTATGCTCATAAAGAGACATCAAAATTGTGTTTACAGTATATAAACCCTTTTTTTTTCTTCAAATGAACAGTTTTGTCGCTCCGCCATTTTCTCTGGAACAAATCGTTTGAAGGTGTACGTACTGAAATTTATTGAAAAGCTCATTGATTCAGCGTATAAGGCCATCACCACCTAGACATAGAAGGCCTCTGCTGTAATAATAATAATAATAATAACGTGATCCTCACGTATTCCCAAGGGATCAGCATGATCCGTCCAGGGAATTTGTTAGTGTTAGTAAACATCCATGCCCGAACCGGGATGGATGTGTTTGCCATAAACGTCATTCAGACTACCTAGCAAGTTTGCCCCATTTTGAAACCCAGCATCCTATTTCGTTTCTTATTTTGGCGTAGAATACAAATACAAATACAACGCCACAACAGACAAAATGCCCAACGAGGTGGCTGATAAAAAGATACCCATAAAAATATGGATGTCATATATTTCAAAAATACAGCAACCCAATTAAAAATGCAATTAACACAAATTAAAAACAACATATACACATGATAAAATATTATACAACGCCCATAAAGAATACTTATGGTTGTCTTATTCTAAGTATGGATAGTTTCTCGATTTACCCCAACATGTTTATCGTATTTCTTTTTAAACGTGTCAATTGCGTTACAATTTACTACCTCCGGGGGTAAGCTATCCCATTTATTAACAACCCTATTAGAGAAAAATTCCCTGCGACACCATAACCTTGCATTGTCCCTCACCAATCGATACTGGTGTCCCCTTGTAAAAGCAGTCGATTAGCGGTGTACTAAAAGTTTATGGTCCATCCTATCCATTCCATTGAAAATTTTGAACACTTCGATCATATCTCCTCGACACCTGCGTTCATCCAATGTAAACATATTCAAAAAATGAAGTCTCTCTTCATAACTCAAGCCCTGTGTGCCAATAAGGACACGCGTAGCTCTTCTCTGCACCCCTTCAACCAATTCTATGTCCCTCTGTAGGTATGGTCTCCAAAACCTTACAGCATACTCCAGTCCAGGACGAACTAAGCCTCGAAAAAGCAGAAGAATGACTTTAGGAGAACGCGAAGAGACCTTTTTAAAAATGAGACCAAGCATTCTATTCGCTTTTTTGACCACCGCTGAACAATGTACTTAAGTCGCTCGTCAATGAGAATTCCCAGTCGGTGACCCTAGTTGCATCCGGGATAGTGACACCATTTGACTCGTAAGAGAACCGTGGGTTGTTCGAACCAAAATGAGCGACCATACACTTATCAACGCTAAACGTCATGCTCCATTCATTTGCCCATGCTGCAATCCTGTTTAAGTTGGTCTGGAGCAACTCCCTATTGCTTTCATTCCCGATTACCCCCATTAGCTTCACATCATCTGCGAATTTGCTAGTAATCCCATCGACACCCTGATCGAGTTTATCGATAAAAATTGAAAAAGTATGGGGACAAGGACACTTCCCTGAGGAACTCCACTTGTGACGTCTGTCCAACCAGAGAATTCCCCGTTCGCCATAACTCGTTGCGACCTATCTCTTAACCACGATTCTATCCAATTCAGCAAGTTGCCCCCAATTCCAATCTCGTGTAAACGCTTCAAGAGTTTGCCATGTTGGACCCGATCGAATGCCTTCTGGAAATCAAGGTAAACAACGTCGACATTTTTGCTCTTACCCAAAGCCTTAGTCACGTGATCATAGAAGCAAAGGAGGTTAGTTACACATGACTTCCCCTTCCTGAACCCATGCTGATTATTCGACAATACATTATTCTCGTCTATCCACTTCACAAACTGCCTTTTGATGATAATTTCCAAAATTTTCGAGAGGGAGCTCTTCAAACTCACTGGACGATAATTTGACACCGCTTCTCTACTACTCTTCTTAAATATCGGAACAACGTTAGCAAGTTTCCAATCTCTTGGGACGATACCCTCAGCAACACTACTCCTGTATATCTCGTGCGACTGGCCACAACAATATATACCTGAATTACCAACAATATATACCTGAAAGAATATACCTGATTGACTCACAAATACCGCATAGTGATTTGATGTGGGGCATAGAAATCGCCAATTCTGAGCCCGATCATTTCTTTTCCTCGCAACGATTGGCACGAGCAGGGAATTTTTTTCCCCTCAATATTCTGACGGAAAATGGACTACTTACTTGATGTCACAAGCAGAGTGCGAAGGCCTTCTATCTCTAGGTGGTGATGGCTACATGCGGCTGGTGCTCCATCCGGCAGCAGACTTTCCTCTGCTGCTGGGAAGCTTCGCAATATGCCTGGAATGTTCCAGAGCTCTTTCGCCAATCCTCCTTCACCGCTGTTCTACTTGCATCAACGTTTGCGGTCGCTTTTTTGAGTAATTATTGTATATTATTCATTAAAATTGTTTTTTTAACGTAAAAAAAAAATTCCCTGCTCGTGCCAGTATCATCGTTGCGAGGAAAAGAAATGATCGGGCTCAGAATTGGCGATTTCTTTGCCCCACATCCAATCACTATGCGGTATTTGTGAGTCAATCAGGTATATTCTACGCCAGTGTTTCAAAATGTGGCAAACTTGATAGGTAGTCTGAATGACGTTTATGGCAAACACTGCAGAGGCCTTCTATCTCTAGGTGGTGATTATTTAGCCCACGAGCCGGAGGCCGTGAGCCCCTGCTCTTTATCTGAATGAAGGAAAGTAATGTGATTTACTTCTTTAATTCTATTACAAGTTTTTTTTTAACATGCTGGCTGGTGGGATAAAAAGCCTATGCTGTGATACAGCCAAAAAGAATATTTTATTTGGCCCACCAGTAAAAGGCAAAACTGGTCACTGGTGGGGTATGACTTTTTAACATTTGGAAGTAATTTGCTATGTAATAATTGAATTCTTCATTTTCATCAATCGATATTTCACTCGAACAAATTATGTAAATTTTTTCATTAAAAGGTCTTTAAAAAATCAGAAGATTGTTGAGGTTCGTTCCAAGGCTCGGTATGTTTATTATTAGAAATGCAAGAGATCTGTTTCTGGTGTTAGGACATCTTATTACCTTTCTCAGTTCTTGAATTACCTCCAGTGGGCGTTGATCCTTAGTCATGTCTGTTTCTTCACATTCCATTGTCTTTAAACATTGGGTTTAGTCTCTGCAGTTGCTCTTCTGAATATATTCTTAATATTTTAGATTTCTCGTTTCTTCGGAGGAATATCTTTCCATCTTTTGCCCATGCGAATTTATAACTAAGTCTTTTTTTGGCTTGCCTTGCTTCGTAGAACAGTTTCTTATTTTCTGGTGTGAGATGCTCGCTAATGAACTCTGTTGTCTTGAAAAATCTAGATTTATTTTATCAGCTGTTAAACTATCTTGTCGCTTGGCTTTTTCCATCCAGATAACCCTTGATTTCTCAGTATGGAACCTAACGATGATTGGTTTTGGCTTGCTAGTGTTTCTCGTTGACTTTCTGTGTGCATTTTCTATCTCCATTGATTCTTGTATTTCCAGGATTTCTTTCATTGTGCTCATTATTTCATTTATATTTTCATGCCTTGCTTCTGGGATTCCGTTTATTTCTATATTATTTCTCCTACTTTTTGTGTTTCCATATCATTCATTCTCTGTCTCAAATCTCTTATTTCAATTTTGAACTTTTCATTTTCGATTTCTGTTTGTTTAACATCAATATAACTCTGTTCCATTGACATTCGAATTTTTTCAATTTTTTTTCCAACGTCCTCCATCGATTTAGATTGGAATTCTATTGCTTCCACAACCTCCTGCACCTCTTTAGTGAGTTGATCTTGCTTTTGGGTAATTTTATTTACTGCTTGTTCCATAGTGAATTGTATGTATATACAATAGCTAGTTATATACCATATTATATATATATACCATATTAGCTAATTTGCTTAGTTCCAAATATGAAACATTTCATATTTAAAAGCCTCAAGCATTTTTTCCAATCGTTTTTTCGTATCTTCTTCATATCTCCAGAGGCCCAACATGTCTTTTTCATCACCAGAAGGACCTTTCAACTCATTTTTACGGTCCTTACATTTATATTCATCCTTTTTTTTTTCTTTGCCATCTTCTCAAAGCTCGATTCTGTCGTTCCAACACACTTCGGATGAAAAAACTGTTTGCACTACACACAACAGAAAAATTCACTTATGTTTTACATTCATCTATATTAATTTTCAGTTTGTACTTTCAATTTTATACACTAGATGTCGTCACAATCTTTCTTTGTTACAACCGCATGTGATTATATTTTATGCCACATATATTAGTTTTAACTTTTAAAGCATGTTTTACGAATTATTAATTCTATTTAAGCATTAGGTTGGTTCGTTAATTCAAAATTTCTCACCTTTCATATATTTTCTGCCAAATATAATCCCAAAATAAAATATAGAGAGCACTTTTTCAGCGTGTTTGTTTACATTGGCGGCGTTGCCTAAAAAAAAATTACCGTTGCTGATCGGTAAATTCAGGTTTTTTAACCTATTAGTAACGACGTTTCATCTTTAGGGCATGAAAATCCGAGCCCTAGTCATGTGTAACCAAACCCATTTGCTTCTATGATCACGTGACTAAAGGCTGAAATACACTACACTGACGTCGTCAGAGGCGTCGCGAATTCTGAATTCTGAATATCTGGATTTCCTAAAAGGAGTTAGATCGGTCGAACATTGTAAACTCTTAAAACGTTGAATTGGATAAAACCGTGGTTACGAAATAGGTCACAGCGGGTTATGGTGTACAGGTATGACAAGTGAAGTCCCTCAAGGAAGTGTCCTTGGGCACATACCTTCTTCACTTTTCATCGATAAACTCGATCAAGGTATTGATGGGGTGTTATAGCAAATTCACAGATGACGTGAAGCTAATGCGGGTAGTCGGGAATCAAAACGATAGGGAGTTGCTCCAGACTAACTTAAACAGGATTGCAGCATAGGGAAATGAATAGAATATGACATTTAGTGTTGACAAATGCATGGTCACTCATTTTGGTTCGAACAACCAGTGTTTAACTTCAGAGTTGATTTATAAGACTATTCCGGATGAACATAGGCTAACCAATTAAGGAATTCTCATTGAGTTTCATTTTCAAAAAGATCTCTTCGCGTTCTCCTAAAGTCATTCTTCCGCTTTTCTGGCACGAAGTTTATCTTGGCCTGGAGTATGGAGGCCATACTTACAGAAGGACATGAGATCGATAGGGTGCAGACAAGAGCTAGGCGGGCACTTTTTAGACTACGGGGTTGAGGTATATAAGAGAGAGACTTGCTTTTTTTAAATATGTGTACATTGAAAGAACTCAGGTGTTGGAGGGGATATGATTGAAATGTTTTGATTTCTCAATGGGATGGATAGAATGGGCCATATGAATTATTAATACACCGTCGATCGAGAGAGTTTCGAAAAGGGGACATCGGTAACGGTTGGTAAGGGGCAGCTCCAGGTTGTAGTGTTGAAATTTTTTCTGACAGGGTTGTGAATAATTAATGGAAGAGCTCACCCTTGCAATGCAAATATTGGGATGAATAGAGAAGCTACCCATACTTAGAAGAAGACAAAAACCATGATTTTTTAAGTGGACATTATATTATATTTTCCCCTCGTAGTTTTTATTTTTTCATGGTTAGGGTGACCAATTTGTGAAAATTGTTTAAAATTTGGTTGATGTAGATATAGTCGACATCCATATTTTTTATGGGCCGCTTTTCTTTCAACCTCCTCATAGGGCAATTTGCCTGTTGTGACCTTTCTATACTTTTGAGACAGTTTCTTAAATTTGTCTTTCCAAAAGTAGTTTAATTTTTACTAATGTTAACTACTTTCTTAATTAAACGTAGAATTTACAATTACGCATGTCAAAAAAAGTTGGTATAGGCGCATGTTTGTTTTCTTTATAGATTATTGTATAGATATTAAAATCACCAAAAGAACTGCTTCTATTCATTTTTTGTCCTAATGTTTAAAAAAGATTCTACACCGTTTTAATAAAACAGAAACTGTAGCTAGAGTTTGCGGCACATTTCGGAAACATACTTGTTTATCTTCCTTTACATGTTTATATTAGGGGGAAAAACGAATATATCGCCATAACGTCCGTCCAGTTATGAAGTAAGAAAGACTTGGCGATTTTCAGAAGCATCTACACTCGTAAAACAGTTTCTTTTCATGGCTCCCAGAATTGGAGATTTTCGCCTTTTTCCTAACGTACTGCTGACGCACTTCCAGCTATTTATCATTATAAGTTGATTCGTTGCGTGAGAAGTGATACAGTTACAGACGTGCTAAAGTTAAAGTTTTCATTGCTGTTTCATGATGACTGGGGTAAGGGGCTGAAATTTTTTTGGTCAATTTATTCATTCTTAACCAAAAAAAAAGAGAATATTATACGCTATATATATTTTATGGTACAGCTTCACTTTAATTTGTGTAAAAAAATATATTTTTTTCTCTTCATGTTGTAAATTCGGTAGTAAAATCAAACGCGGTTATAACGACATCGAACATTCCACAACATTTTTGTCATTATAACCGAGGTTGACGTTTCAAGACCTTTTTTAACGAAAAGTATCATCGGAGGCAATCGGATACTTTGCATGAAGTTTTTATTTCTTCATGGTTAGGGTGACCGATTTGATCGAGGAAAATACGATCAATTGGGATAATTAATACGGGACATCGCCGATTCTCGCCACACGTTACCAAATATGACGATGAAATTATTAAATATTGTTTGTAAATAACCTTTGGAGAGTGAGAACAATGCTACAGCAAGTATGCTAAAATGTATTTCACGGCGGAAAAATGAAATTTTTTGGCATATATATCAGATTAGCTGTGTTACCCGCAGCTTCGCTCTCGTGTATATGGTAAACTGAAAATTACTCGGTGATGATAACCCCATGTAAAATTTGAAGGCCTCTTGACCCCCTTGAGGGTTGAATTTTCAGAAATTCCGTTTTATATAGTGGGTTATATTATAAAATATAATACTGACCAAATTTCATATTTATAGTGGTTTCGGCTCTGCCACGATTGCTCCATATAACCCCAACCGACTTATTACCCCCTCCCTAGAGATTGAAAGTCCGTTCTTAGTGAGTCTCTACATTATAAAATAAATACTGACTGAATTTCATATTTGTAGCTTCAGCGGTTTCGGCTCAGCGCGATTTCTTCATGTAACCTTTAAACCTTCGTGACGCCATTAGGGGTCGAATTTCAAAAAAAACCTTCTTAAGCCCCGTTTACACGCGCGAGTTCTAGCACCCGCTTGACGACTTTTTTTCCTCGGAGGGAAAGATATGGAGAGCAGGAATTGCCCCTACTTTGTTGGGGATACTTGGGGAGTGTAATCTCTTTTCCTATAAATCCTTTGCTCGGTGAATTGAACCGGCTGATCCACGTGACCTCTGACGACATCTAAAAGATGGGGTTAAAGTGCCGGTCCATGTAAACGGGTTCTGGTGAAAATCCTGAAGGCAGGATCTAAGCCAACTTTTTCCATTTCCGTGTAAACGGGGCTTTGGTGAATTTTTACGTCATGAAATAAAACTACTGAGACCAAATTTCATATTTGTAGCTCCAGTGGTTTCTGCTCGGCAGGAATTCTCTATGTAACCTTTGAACCTCCTTTAACCCCTTATGACCCCAATAAGCCCCGTTTACAGGGGAAATGGAAAAAGCGCATTTAAAACGGGCTTCAAGAATTTTCACCAAAACCCCTTTACATGGAAAGGCACTTTAACCCCACTTTACAGGTGCCGTCAGAGATCAGGCCGTCTGGGTCATCAGCTTCAATTTGCGGCGCAAAGGATTATAGGAAAGGAAGTTACACTACCCAAAAGTATCACCAACAAACACAAGGGGCAATTTCCGCTCGGCATTTCTTTCCCTACTGGTAAGCTGACCATATTTCCGTGAGATAAATACGGGATATTTGGTTCACAAATACGGGGAAAAGCGGGACAACGCCAATTGGTGCTAAAAATGCGCGAAATTACTGCGGAGTTGCCAAATACATCAAAAATATCCGTTTTCAATCCCTAAGTTTGCAAATATTTCGGAATAAGGTCGTTTCTGGTTGTTCGCGAATTAAAAATATTTTGTTTCTCATTAATCTATTCAACTTTATTTTCTCTATCCCCCCCCCCTCCCCGCCCCCCAATCTTTTCCTCTGAAGCTGAGGGAAAAACTGCTACCAGAGCATTCCCATTTTCAAATCAATAGACTTTCTGGATATTATACCGAGTCGAACTTGAGGAAAAAGTTTCGTTCTCTCTACCGGGAATCGAATCCAGGACCTCTAGCAAACCGGGCAAGCGCACTTACCATTATACCACAGAGATGAGCCACTTTTCCTAAAAAACATTCAGTCACGTGGGCCGTGTAAAAATTATTATTCATCTCTCTATTTGAATTTGAATTTGAAATTTATTACACACATACACATAAAGGTATTACGACATATAATACAGACGCAATATACAAAAAAACATATATATTACCATTTATACATTAGCCCAAGGGATTACATAATCCGTCCAGGGCATATTGATAGTGTAGTATATATTGGGGTTGACAACAGACCAATGGTGTATATAATTAAGATATAATATTCAGTCCTCACATTACATTCGTAAAGAGAGAAAAAAAGATGCATGTATAAGGGATTATTATTCAATTGTGTTGATTTTGTTTATGAGTAGTTTTTTGAATTTGTGTAGTGATTTATCCGTTTTTATTTCGTTACTCAATCTATTATATTCTTTAGGTGCTATGCATATGAATTGTTTTTGTATTATGGTTTTGTTTGGTTTAATTATGGCGTATTGAATTCCGTGTTGTCTTGTTTGTCTCTGCTGGTGTTTAATTTTGAACCAACCGGGATTTTTCTGAATAAAGAATAATATTTTGTAAAAATAGAGTTTATTGATGTGAAATCTATAATCATTGTGACAGTCCTCGATTATATTTATTTTTTCAGATATATTATTCACAACTTTTCTCTCAGAGTGTTTCTTATTATATTTGAGTCATAATCACACCGCCCCATACCGATATACCATATTGTATGACTGGTAAAATCCATGCGAAATAAATAGTACGGAGAAATTTAGGAGATATAATATTTTTCAAGCAGTACATCCTGGTATTGATGTATTTTAGTTTATTGCTTACTACTTCACCAAACACCAACTCTGGCCATATCGCTATATTGCAATTTACTGTCATTAGTGAGATGGGCTGGAAGCGAAGGCGATATCTATCGGTGGTCGCGTCGAGTTCGTTAGGGAAAATATCTTATCGATAACCTCCCTTGGGTTCGAACCCGGGACCCTGACAACAACCTTCACGATGGTAGACGAGCTTCTTACCACCATGCCACTCGAGCACAATTTATGGCTTACTGTCACCGCTTGAGTCTTCCATTTAAGGTTTTTATTAAAAACGATTCCTAGATAGTTTATTTCATTGGATTCCTTAATTTCAGTACAGCGACAATCATTGCGTGAGCAATGACCTACATGATATTGTATTGTTATTGTTTCTATATTTCTGTTATTATACAATTGAAAATGCATAAATTTAGTTTTATTTAAATTAAGGGTCAATTTATTATATTTTAGCCATTGTGAAATTATTGTCATATCATTTTCAGCTTTATATTTAAGGTTTAGGTTATCATTATCGGAAATGAAGAGCACTGCGTCATCCGCATAACTAATAATATTTCCATTCATTTGTATGTGTATATCATTTACATAAATCAAAAAGAGTATCGCTCCGAGTACCGATCCCTGTGGGACACCGCTTACTATTTGCTTAAAAGATCCTATTTCATTTTTAATTTTAATTGCCTGTTTTCTGTTCGTTAAGTAGCTTTTAAACCAGTCGTGTATTTTTCCTCTTATACCAGCCTTATTAATTTTGTCCAGAAGTATTTTATGGTCAACGCTGTCAAATGCTTTACGTAAATCCAAAAAAACAGCAAGGGTTTTTTATTGTTATTGACATTCTTGTAAATGTATTCAGTGAGTTTTAGAACTGCCATTTCTGTGTTTTTATTTTCAAGAAATCCAAATTGGTTTTTTGCAAAGTAAGAGTTAGAGTTGAGGAAATCCCTAATTTTCATTTTCATAACCCGTTCTATGACTTTAGACATAATTGGAAGTATCGATATTGGGCGATAATTATTATAATTATTAATATTTCCAGTTTTGTGAATAGGTCTAACAATGGCATATTTAAGTTTTTCAATAAAAGTACCTTCAGTAATTGAAGTATTGGTTATATGTGTTATGAGCCGCAGATGATGTTTACAAACTATTTTTAACATTCTAGCATTAATGCCATCGTATCCAATTGCTTTGTTATTATTTAATTTCATAATTATATATTTAACATATTTTTCTTCTACTGGAGTAAAAACCATAGAATTAATTTGGTCACGAGACATTTGTATTGGGCAATGATCGTAATCAGTATTTGTCTCATTTGATTCATTTCTGACTACATTAATAAAATAGTCATTCATTTTTTCTACCACAATACCGATATCTTCATCAGTGGATATCTTTATTATTTTCTCATTTTTATTTATTAGGTTGTTAATGATTTTCTATTGCTTTTTTGTATCGTTTCCACAAGCATTAAATTTATTGTAAAAATATTCCTCTTTGGTACACCTAATCTTTTTTTTCAGCATTTTTTCATATTTTTTGTATTCTAACCTGGTTCTTGATTATGTGCGTTTCGCTTGAATATTTTATATAATTTCTCCTTAATATCAATCATTTTTTTTAGTTCAACCGTTATCCATTCATTTTTCTTTCCATTTTTTTTATTTTTAATACTTTTCATCCAGAAACAACGGTGTTTGTAGATGATATCAATAAATATTTCGTACAATTTTCTCCGAGAAAACATTTTCATTCACTTTATAATTTTTTATGCAGGTCTCAAAGTTTAAATAATCAACCCTATCAATGTTGTCCTGCTCAAGAGTTTCAGATTTTGTAATTTTTGTTTTTTCGGCATTATAACCATTTAAAAGTAATGGCCAGTGATCAGTTATATGAATTTTGGCTATTACAGTTTCATACTGCCAGCCTATTTCCATATTTGTTTAAATTTTTACTTTGTGTTCTCTAAATGTGTTTACTCTACCAAGTATATAATGAGAAGAAGGGTTTTTGGTCAAATTCACAATGCAATGTCTACGTTTATTTAAAAAAAATCAACTGTACTCTCCATGCAATAATGTGTGCACAGTTATTGAGTTATGGAAATTGCCTGTATATCCACGTTTTTGCTGAAAAAAGCAAATGCAAGTAAAATCCGTTTAAAACGCGGGAAAAACCGGGACATTTTTGCACAAAAGTCGGTACAGCAAAAAAAAAACTGATAAAAACAAGATGGTCCCGGGGAATATGAAACGTATGCTCACCCTACCAACGAGGGGGAAAAAGTCGTAAAAAGGATGCTAGAACTACCGATTCTACCGCAATATTGCACATTTAAACGGGCTTTAGGGGTCGAATTAAAAAAAAAGTAAGAAATCCTTCTTGGAGCAGTTTTTACGCATGAAAATGAAACTGCTTACCAAATTTCATAATCATAGATTCAGCGGTTTCAGCTTGGCGTGATTACTCTACGCAAGTTTTGAATACCCTTGGGGTTGAATTTGAAAAGAAAAACCTTCCTATAGTGAGTCTTTACATCATGAAATGAAAGTAGTAACAAAATCTCATATTTATAGTTTTCGGCTCTGCGATAAGGAATCAACTAGTCAGGAGATGTTAATTTATATACAGGGTGCATAAGTAACAGGGAGTATGGTATTTTACTGGTGAACCGTTGATCCTAGAGCCATAGAGGCCATTCAAGTATTACGTCAGCAGATTTTTTTAGCCATTTTTGACCCCTCCCCCCCTCCCCCGTCAACAAAAATCAGCAAAATTGAGACTGCCAATGATTGAGTCAGCAAAATTTTGTTAGCTCTGCCCCCCCCCCCCCCCACCTCATAACGCATAATTGGATCAGAGACGTACATCACAAATTTATTGTTGATGCAAAATGTCCCTCTGTAGGTATGGTCTCCAAAACCTTACATCATACTCCAGTCCAGGACGAACTAATCCTCGAAAAAGCGGAAGAATGACTTTAGGAGAACGCGAAGAGACCTTTTTGAAATGAGACCAAGCATTCTATTCGCTTTTTTGACCACCGCTGAACAATGTTCAGAAAACCTAAGCAGCTCGTCAATGAGAATTCCCAAATCGGTGACCCTAGTTGCATCCGGGATAGTGACACCATTCAACTCGTAAGAGAACCGTGGGTTGTTCGAACCAAAATGAGCGACCATGCACTTATCAACGCTAAACGTCATGCTCCATTCATTTGCCCATGCTGCAATCCTGTTTAAGTTGGTCTGGAGCAACTCCCTATCGCTTTCATTCCCGATTACCCCCATTAGCTTCACATCATCTGCGAATTTGCTAGTAATCCCATCGATACCCTGATCGAGTTTATCGATAAAAAGTGAAAAAAGTATGGGGCCAAGGACACTCTCTTGAGGAACTCCACTTGTGACGTCTGTCCAACCAGAGAATTCCCCGTTCACCATAACTCGTTGCGACCTATCTTTTAACCACGATTCTATCAAATTCAGCAAGTTGCCCCCAATTCCAATCTCGTGTAAACGCTTCAAGAGTTTGCCATGTTGGACCCGCTCGAATGCCTTCTGGAAATCAAGGTAAATAACGTCTACATTTTTGCTCTTACCCAAAGCCTTAGTCACTTGATCATAGAAGCAAAGGAGGTTAGTTACACATGACTTCCCATTCCTGAACCCATGCTGATTATCCGACAATACATTATACTCGTCTATCCACTTCACAAACTGCCTTTTGATGATAATTTCCAAAATTTTCGAGAGGGAGCTCGTCAAATTGACTGGACGATAATTTGACACCGCTTCCCTACTACCCTTCTTAAATATCGGAGCAACATTAGCAAGTTTCCAATCTCTCGGGACGATACCCTCAGCAACACTACTCCTGTATATCTGTGCGACTGGCCCCAACAATTCATTAGCACCTTCCCTGAGAACCCTGGGATAGATATCATCTGGTCCTGGTGCTTAGCTTGCACATACATTTCTTACAAGATTTAGGACCTCCACGTTTTCTACTTGAATATCGTTGAGGGTTTTATTACCCCATGCAACACCCGTATATCGAATATCATTATCTCCATTAAAAACCGACGCGAAAAAGTCATTGAAAACACTACACATGCCTACATTGCTCTCTACCCTAGAGCCTCCTATCGAGAGGGGGCCAACTGTCCCCTTACATCCATTATTGACGTATTGAAAAAATGATTTTGGGTCAGAGCCAATGTTATCTGCCAACCTAGATTCAACTTCCTTTTTACTATCCCTTATCGCTTTCTTCAACAGTCTTCTTTTATCAGTAAACAATGATAGGTCACGTCGTCCACTTTTATACTCTCTGAACGTCCTTTTCTTTTCAAGATAAAGATTCCGCACGCTATCCGTGAACCATAGAGGGTGCGATGTACAAACACACTTTTTTCGAACAAAGGGTATGACGTCCTGCAAAACAGAGGACAGCTTCGTACTAAATTCTTCCCATTGACTTACCACCCCTACTGATTCCAACCGGTCTTTGAAAACTTCCGCTAATCTTCCTCTCAAAACATCAAAGTTAGTTCTCCGAAAACAAGGAAGCAATCTTTTGTTATCAACCTTGCCTGAGGAAAAGTTACAGTGAAACCTGACGATACGATGATCACTGGAAGAAAACTCTTCCCCCACTGAAACATGTTCAACTAGATCCTCAGAACTAGTAAGAACTAAATCCAAAATAGCAGTACCCCTAGTGGCTTCTGATACATGCTGATACAAAAAATTTTCGAGCACCAACTTAAGAAAGTCTCTTTCATACTGATTTCCAGATGAAAGGTTCTCCCAATCAATACCGGGGTAATTGAAATCGCCTAGTATGAGAACCCTCTTACGCTTACACATGTAGGAAATTTCATCATGCAATTTGGCGATGTAGTTTGGATCCCTATTCGGTGGATTGTAACAAACCCCAACAATAAGTTTATGACGTCTTTTGTTCTCACGTTCAACCCATATGGTTTCAATATCACTTCTCTGCACGTTACACTCTCTAGCCTTCAAACATGATTTCACGTACATCAACACTTAGCCCCCCCCCCCTTTCCTATCAGATCTATTTCTCACAAAAGTATCGTATCCTGAGATGCGTAAGAAAGATTCATCCCCATCGTTTGCTCAAGATTCTGTAATGGCTATAAGATCCAGGCCCTCCACAACTATCATAGTTTCTAAAAAATCTTTTTTATTACCCAGGCTCCTGGCATTACTTAGCACACATTTTAATTTGGCCAGTGATTTAGTGTCAATCGAGTAGCCATCCAAGTCAGAGGTGGGTAATTCCCCGTCAGTACTGTTGTGATTACCATTAACTAACCCGCATTCCCGACTACGTGGTCTGGGAGTAAAAAACCTGACCTAAGACTATCGTAAATTTCCCAGACCCCCCTCTTATTTAGATGGATCCGATCCGAACGAAGCCACCTATCGGTAAATGCGGGAAGCTCCAAGAACGTGACCCCAAGTGAGGAGCAAAATGACGTATCCTTTTAATATATACATATAAGAGCGATAGAAACCAAGTAGGTAGATGATGAAAAGAGAAATCTACTTCGTATATATACCTACTCTCTTATCTCTATCTGTAGTTATCTATTATATACTGTTTTCCTCTCTTTCATTTGTTTTTTTTCTTCCTTCTCTTCTACTTTTTTTTCTCCCTTCACCTTGTTTCTCTTTTTCTAATGTGCGAATAGGTTAGGACAAGATTACCATATTTATCGCCGATTCGTCGAATAGAGATCATCTGAATTTCTTACCAATACCTTGCAAGCGAAGGGGTTAAAGATGATTTTTTTTTTTTAGTACGGCTTTCTCTGCAGCTCTCTCGTTTTATGAAGTGAATATCTCTAATTTATTGAAATAAAAGGACTTGATGACCTGTGTAGCGTAATGAAAGTACCGCAAATAAATACAAATACAAATACAACGCCACAACAGGCAAATTGCCCAACGAGGTGGCTGACTTAAGAACATCATGGATCCCCGAGCCCCTACCTACTACTGCTACACCACACATGCACCCCCCCCCCGCGGAACCCCCCAACGAATCGGTACATGCGGGAATGTGCGTGTACGTGTAGTGCAACCTGACGTAAAGTTTGTTTCTGTGTAATGCTTGTTATGTGTAGTGCTGTCATCTGCCCCCAGTTTTACTAACTATGAGTGAAGTGTTATGGTTGAATGATTTACCGTTGTAGGACTGTTGCTCTCTGTGGCGAGACTTTTTAACGGGGAGATCGGCTCGCATTTGCGCCTTGAAGTTGGGAACCACAGAAAACCAACTTCAGCCGACCACCACTGTGGGGTTCGAACCCGGATTCTCGCATCACGAGTCCGGCACTATAACCACTCGACCACCACAGCGGCATAAAACTATTTCAGTGACCCATCGGGATTCGAACCCATGACAACCGATAAAGTATTTCGTTCTCCATACTAGTGTGCTAACCACTGAACCAAAGAGACTTAGCGTTATCCCAATTTAGACGAAAATGAGCATAGTTCCCTTTACCTCCGACATACAGATATAGACTGAACACACTATATTTTTAGCTAGTGTTTTATGTTTATCAAGTACTGGTTAAAGTTTACCCTACAATGCATCATTTTTTATTTTGAGCTGATAATCTTTTCCATAATTAATGAAGCCTATAGAAAAAGCCGGGAAAAATATTTAAAATAATCTATTCCGAATTGTCTTCCTTATACAAGGTTTCAAAGAGGACGTAGAGGGACGTAAAATTGCATATAAAATAAATGTATTGAAGTATTTTATTAGTTTCGAATTATATACATACATAACTACCTTCTTTGTGATTCAAACTATAGACAGAAAAAAAAAATTGAGTGGCTATTATTTATTTTAATACTAATTATTTGCTTCATTTATAATTTATTTTATTTATATTAATAAAACGAATACAAATATACAACGCCACAACAGGCAAAATGCTCAATGAGGTGGCTGAGAAAAAGATGCCCATAAAAATATGGATGCCATATATTTCCAAAAAAAAATATAGCAACCCAATTAAAAATGCAATTAACAAAAATTATAATCAATATATACACATGATAAAATACTATACAATGCCCATAAAGAATACTTATGGTTGTCTTATTCTAAGTATGGATAGCTTCTCGATTTCCCCACAAACAAATGACTAATCTTAATTTAAATCAATGTAATATTTTGTATCTGCGTATATGTGTGTGCATGTATGTCATATTCATTAGATGATTTCTCTGTCTTCCGTTTTTTCATTGTTTGTTTTTAATTATGATTAGTTTGTTATTAATATTTACTCTCTATTCGTGTTTGAAAATTAACTTAATAATAATAACTTTATTTGTGGTTCCCAACTTCAAGGCGCAAATGCGAGCCGATCTCCCCGTTAAAAAGTCTCGCCACAGAGAGCAACAGTCCTACAACGATAAATCATTCAATCATAACACTTCACTCATAGTTAGAAAGAAAAACTGGTGGCAGATGGCAGCACTACACATAACAAGCATTACAGAGAAACAAAAAACTTCACGTCAGGTTTCATTACACGTACACGCACATTCCCGCATGTACCGATTCGTTCTGGGTTCCGCGGGGTGTGGGGGGTGTGGGCGGGGTGCATGTGTGGTGTAGCAGTAGTAGGTCGAGCCTCCAAAAAATGGCTCGGGGATCCATGATGTTCTTAAGTCAGCCACCTCGTTGGGCAATTTGCCTGTTGTGGCGTTGTATTTGTATTTGTATTTGTATAATCGTGTCCACACCAGTATGGATCGACAACGATCCTTTGGATGGATTTTCTTCGTTTTGCCAATGTAAGTTTTATGATGTGATGAATAAAATTGAATTGAATTGAAAATTGAACGTAAAAAAAAAAAAGAAATGCAAATAAATCATTTTGACCCTGCAGTGCATGATTTTCTTTTTTGACTGATTACAGATGATTTACATTTCTTTCTTTAATTGAGAAGTTTTACTGCCATCTATCGATGGCTTTCGATTGAAACTGAAAAATGGGAATAATAGATGTCTCAAACATGAAGTTGCCAATTGGCAACGGAAAAAAGAAACACAGATGTTGCCAATCGGCAACAGTATGCACTGTAGGATTAAGCATCAATTAATGGAGTGGTATAGATTGCCGTAACTAGTTGGTACGAAGTACCGAGAGTTGAGCTCTCGTCGTCGTCTCATCATGGTTTCTCTAAATTCCAGGGATGTTGATCAGTCAATGGTAAGATGGGTGCTTAAAAACAACCATTTGATTAATTTGAAATAATTCCTTTCTATTCAGCTATCGATGTGATAAATGGAATTATTGCAGCTAGTTTTGTGGATGTGTCTGGTCTATGGCCAATGATAACCAATTTTTTTCGTACTACAAGGTGGGCCCGCACCACGCACATGAATTCACATGAATTGGATACACATGATTTCCCATTCCGGAAGCCATGCTGATTTTCCGACAATACATTATTCTCGTTATTCACTTCACCAGTTGTCTTTGACAACAATTTCCAAAAAATTGCACTTGGGGTTACATAGTGTGTATAATATATTTGTGTATTTTTTCCTTGTCTTTGTGGGATTTATGTTTGTATTTGTATATTATACGAGCTATACTTGTGGCTTCGTTCGTGTGGATTTGGTAATTTGAAAATTTTGCTCGGTGATGATTTACCCTCATGTACTATTTGAACCCCTAACGACCCTCTTGGGATTTGAAATTTAAAATATCCCTTGTCAGTGAGTCTTTGATCATCATTTGATCATTTTTGTCACACCACGGTCATTTGCTGCGCACGAGTGCTAATTAGACCGGGACCTACAATTTCTCGCCGATTCCGAATGGCAGAATTTTTTTTATACTCATCGAGTGGTTGGTGAGCTAATCCCTTGATGTAGGACTTCCTGCGGTAGCAATGTTTTTCTGTGGTCATGTCGCCATTTCTGTTGTACCCGTGTCAGGAAAGTTTTTGACAAGGACGAACCGGGTATCGAACTCGCGACACCTCTTAGCATCCTTTGGTACTTTTTTTTAATTGGGTTGATGTAGTTTACACAGATATGAAATGCAAATTTGTTATAGGCATCGTTTTTTTTTTCAGTCAAACCTCGTTGGGCTCTTTTGCTGTTGTGGCCGTGTATTTGTATTTGACCTGTTTATTTAGTTTTGAAGAAGAGAAAAGAAATTAGAAATGTTGGATTTGCATTAATAATTAACTTCAGAAAGAGTATAATGTGATTTTGGACAAAATTCTGCTTTTTAAAAAAGTCAATTACCTAAAACTCATCAAAATATGAGTGCGAATATAAATTACACTTTAAATTTCAAAACCTAGGGAAAATACCCCTATTACTCAAGTTCCTTGTACAATAAAACTTTTTTTAAAGTGGAATGTGGCAAGTCATATTGTATGCATATGTAAATGTACTTTTTGTAACAGCATATTTTGTTTCTAACGATCCAGATTAAACTATCTGTCCTGTTGATACTGATGTTGAGTTACCGCGAGAGCGAGGTTTGGGCGAAACCCAAACAGCCCAAACCGCGGCCATCGCGACCTCCGCCGCCAAAGACACGCCCGATTGTCTATATCGACACTACCCCTCTGATAACGAACGTAAGAGATCCATCGGAAGAGTAAGTATTTCTTTTGCAATGTAAAGAAACAAACAAAAAGTTGGTTTTTATTTGAAATTTATTTTTTTTTTTTGGTTGGTAATACTGAGAAATATCTAAGAACATACTTCAGGTTCAGGAATTATTTATTGAAACACATATTAAATGTCGACTTACGTGATTACGACCATGCGTGAATCTTGCAATTACTGCCTCGTGTAGCTCGGATAGGTCTAACTTGAATAGATGTAATTGAATAGTAAGTAAAGCAGCTACTGGAATCAACATGTTGATGGATCCATAGATCTAACATGATAATCGAGTTCAGCTATGTTTTCGAGTTCGGGTATGTTTCCAGCCAGTTTACGAATTGGAAAATGAATTATTTTGCCTTCCTCTGGCTTTTTCGACAGTATATATATATATACATATATACATACATATATATATATATATACATGGAAAATGAATTATATTATTGAATTATTATATTATTGAATTATTATTATTGAATTATATATATATATATATATATACTGCTTGGCAAATGCTCAGGAACAGTTATTTTCATCATAGCCTAATGATGGACATCCTTTAAAGAAGTGAAGCTTGTCACGTGTTTACACACATCCTGAAGTATCATTATTATGTAAAATGGAACAGATATCACCACATGGCAAACAAACAAAAAAAAAAAGGTTAGCAAAATAAAAATAAAAAGGTACTCTCACAGCAATTGCAGTTACAAAAAGTGCTCGTTCTGCTGGAAATAAGGACAAATATGAGTTGTTCGGTATAAAGTGTGACCTCCTCGGACATTGATGCACATTTCGCATCTGTTGTGCCATGGGCGGAGATACGGGAGGGCGTGGAGGGGCATTGCCCCCCCCAGCGTCAAAGGTGGAGTCGACTGATCTAATGTATATATGTATATATGAGCTGACATCATCATCGTCGTGCCCCCCCCCAGCAATAATGACCTTGCCCCCCCCCCCAGACTTCCAAGTCAATCTTCGCCTATGTGTTGTGCAAACTTTCCACTAAATAGTTCAAGAGATCTTGAGAGATTTTGCCCATTCGTTCTTCAATGTGATTTTGAAGTCCTGTATGGTTCGAGGAGGGTGTACCAATACGTCTGCCGAGTGCTGCAGGCCTCCAGACCAACCATGGCCCCCGCTCTCAGAGTGCTGGAGGCCGTGGGAGGATCACCATACCTCAAGCGGATAGATATATCAGCCTAATGGGGAAAGAAACAGAAGTACCTCTCCTGACCAGATAACCGCAGAACTTGCTAACGCTACTGGAACACTCGCGTATGATCGAGAATCATTTCTCGGCGCTTGAATAATGTTGGCTTCTATGTACGGAAGAATGTAAAATGCATTCCGTAACAAGCACATCATCGTCAAGAAAGTAGTGAGCATATTCTTTGGGATCAGCAACAGTAGTCCAGAGTCACGTTGTCTGACAAATCACGCATCAGCTTCTGGAAACTTGCTACTGTGGAGAAAGCACGGAACTTGTTACCTTTCAGCCCCAGAAAATTGATCGCTATGGCCAAGGAGTAATGGAGTGTGTGTGTGGGGAGTATCACACATGCACTATGGCAGAACTCCGCTTCATATCTTTGATGGAGGTATCGTAAAATCACATCGGTATTGCAATTATTGCAATTATGCAAATATTGCAAATTACCGAGACTTTCCTGGGTTATGTTCGTATTTTCCGTAGTGCAGTAGATTTTCTGTTCGTGGATGACAATGTCCGTCCTCATAGGACAGATAAAGTGTCCGACACACTAGAAAGTGAAAATATTGAACGCTTGCCATGGCCTGCATATTCACCAGACCTAAATCCCATAGAGCACGCCTGAGATGCACTCGGCAAAAGTATTGCTAAAAGACGTAACCCTCCTCCAAGCATACGGGAACTCAAAATCGCCTTGAAGGACGAATGGGCACCATCCCAAGCTCTCCTCAAAAATTTGGTGGATAGAATGCGCAACAGATGCCAAATGTGCATCAGTGTCCGAGGAGATCACACCTCATACTGCAGAACTCATATCTGTCCTTATTTGCAGCAGAAAGAGCATTTTTCGTAACTGTTTACAATTGCTGTAAGGAGCATCTTTGTTTTTTTTGCTGCCATTGTGGCGATATGTGTTCCATTTTGCGTAATAGAGACACTTCAGGGCGGTTCTAGTTCACCTGTCGTCAGGCTGCAAAACCTCATGTGCCACCAACGTTCCTGGTGAGAAGATTAAAGAGCTTTAGCCAAGGGGGCGCTGGGATAAACCTTATTTTTTACCCATCCGAAGCCGCACGCCACATCAGTGTTTAACCAACAAAATATGCGTGACCATATGTCCCGCTTTTAAAGAAATTGTCTCGTTTCTTTAATTCAGAATTATCTCTTACTGTTCTTAATCACGCCAGATAACTTTCTCCACATTGCAGCTCTTATTGAGGAGCTATCATATTTTTCCTCCTTTTAGGATTGAATTTTTTTAATTACTGTGCAGTCAGCCCCCCCCCGTATTCGCGGGGGTTACGTTCCTAGGGTGACCGTGAATACGGAAATCCGCGAATAACCGAAACCATAGGGTTTTTTTTTGTCTATCTCGTTTATTAAATATCACGAGAAGAGTAGGGTGACGCAGAGGTAGAAGGGGAATATAAAAGAGGGTGCAGCGGTTGTTGGCGATGCTTTCTGAAAGAACATTGTGATTTCTGTTTGATGTTTCTTCTTCTTCATATCATCAAGTATGTAGGAGTATGTTGACAAGGCTTCCTCTAATAATGTTTCTACATGTGAAGAACGTACCATAGATGGATGAAAATAGATGTCATGAAAATAATCTACTGCTGATTTAAACTTGCGAAGCCCTTCCGCTATGTTACTCACGGTGAACTTGTCTTCTACTTAAGAGCTGCTACGGCTCTAGTTATGACAGTAATGACATTAGTGATAGTGTAATTCTTCCATACCTTCAAAGCATTTTATGCATTTGCATCTTCTATTGCGAGGCGTGTATAGTGAGCCTTGAATGTTCGCTTTACCCCCTGATCAAGGGGCTGAATGATAGGTGTTGATTAGGAGGCATATAGAGGATTTCAACACCATCAGCTTTGAACACGTTGACATCTTGTTATCCAGTATCAAGAGAACTTGAATGACATGTTTCCACTCTCAAGGTACCTCCTGACTTCCGGAACAAAACACCGTTTAAACCAATTCAGGAAAAGTTCTTTCACAGGCCAAGCCCTTTTGTTGTTCATCCAAAATACTAGGAGCTTTGACATCATTTCTCTTCAATGCTCGCGGATTCGCAGATTTGAAAATTACGGTGGGCTTTATCATGTACCCATGTGCATTTACACAAAACAACATAGTAAGTCTATCTTGAAGTCATAGCAAGTCTATCTTAAAACCAGGCGCGTGCGCTCGCTTTTCTTCTTGATTGATAAATGTTCTTTTCGGCATTTTCTTCCAAAATGGTGCAGTTTCGTCAACGTTAAACACCTGCTGAGGTCATAACAATTCTGTTCAATAATTTTCTGCAAAGTCTTTGGAAATTTTCTAGCTGCCTCCTGGTTGGCAGAGACTTGTTCGCCAGCGGTTTTTACATTGCATAATCCGAATCGTTTCTTAAAAATATGAAACCAACTTTAACTTGCATAAAATTCTGATGAAATAAGACGTTTCACCAGCCCTTCCCTTTATAGAAGAGTAAAATATTATCGCCTTTTCCGTTATAATATTGCAGTCAACTGGAATACCTTTTTTGTAGCAGTCTTGTACTCACAAAAAAACAGCATTTTGTGTACGAGAAACACATGGATCCAGTAGGCGATGCAAAGTTTTTGCTGCCAAAGGTGCAGCTACAGCCCCGAATGAACGAATTTTAGATTCCTTTTCCTTGATATATCTCACCGTAGACTCGTTGATTCCGTAATGGCGGGCCACAGCAACATCAATTGACTTACTTTCACCAAGCATAGTCAATATATCTAACTTTTCTTGTAAACCTTTCACTTTTTTTTGTCGTTTCGAAGCATTATCAGTAGCACTAGAAAAATGAGCCATCCTAAACACGCACAACTCAAATTTTGTAAACAAAACATGCGAATGACGATTGCTGAGTGCTTCCAAAACAAAATTTTCCAATGAAGGAAAAAAACCGCGAATACGGGGGGGCCGACTGTATATTCTAAATTTTTTTTTCAATACAGTTGAACCTTGTTAACGCCACAATACCTACTCTAACGTTCCCGAGGCGGAAATTAGGGGTGCTGGGTGTGGCTGACAGGCCTTCAACCCGGGATCTCATCATTTTTTTTCACACTATAAATTTACTATAGAAAGCAACGTGGATATACTGACCTTGGTGCCCCGCCAAAGATCTCCGACTAGAGGTGGGGCTTGATGCCGGCTGTGAGGGGGCCATTGCCGAACCAAAGGGCAGACTTGCCCTCCCCATGTGATAGAGTGCGTTCTTGTGTTTCTGGTATTACGACCCAAGGCCCTGCAATCGTCTGTGTGTTCCCCCAAGTTGTTTCGACATTTCCGTTGTCAAGGTATGGCTCAAAAAAAGAGTGACAGTGCATGGTGTCTTGTAAATTTTTATTATTCCAAAAATTTAAAAATTTTATGTATTTAAACAAAAGCTTAAACTGCTGCCCCTTACAAGCTGCCGCCCGGATGCACCACACCCCTTGCACCCTCGCCTAAACCGCCCCTGCTTCAGGATGTCTATTAAAGATGAGCCAAGTTGCATTTCTTTAAAAGATATATCATTACGAATGACGAAAAATAGCATTGTTTCTTAGCAAAATTGTCAAGCAGTTTAAATTTATCTTTTTAACAGTCAATGTGTTCCTAATTGGGAATATTGGTTCTATTTAATTGAAAAAAAATTTCCATTCATGAAAGCACCGGATTTTTGTAGGAGGTGTGAGATTAAAACCTAATTTACAACAACAGAAATTTTATTCATTTCAGCATCCATTTATAAATGCTGGAAAAAAAAATACATTTTTTTAAATAACTCGTTTTTAAGAAAAGACAAATTTATTTTATTCGTTTTTAATTTTAACGTTATATCTGTGGACATAGACAAGTCCAGAAAACATGCAGGAGAATTTTTTTTTGATGAATTTTTCGGTTGATATGTCTAAACTAAAGGATCAGAAGAGGAAATGACGGGAAAAAAATTTGAAAATCAGTTCTGAATTTTGCCTGTTAAGGGTTACTGATTAAATTTTTTTCTGGATAAAAACAGAAAACAACATTTTTATAGTACATTCTTTTATTGATTGTTTATTACATATTTATGATAAACAATTAAATATCACGCGTGATGTCTACGAAGTGACCTACAAGGAATTTCAAAGGCTTGAATGAATCGCACTCCGTATATTACTGAATACTTATCAATCTTCTGTACTTATTCACGTTTGTTCCAAAAAATTAGAACGTCCCAGAAAGTTACGAGCGCAGTTCATGAAACGCTCAGAGTAGAAATCCCAAATTCACAGTATGACTATAATTACCATTTCCATCTTCTAACAGATTTTTGAGTACATCGCAGCGAAAAATTTGCATTAAGTAGATTGAATGCGTCCTAAAATGTTAAATTACTTTTCCCTCTTTGTTTCAAATAATAAGAACAGATGACTTAAAATGGATTATAACATGAATATTTTCACGAAAATAGACATCAGCTTCATTGAATATGTGTTGTATGTATTACTTGGTAATGTGTGTAAATCTAGAATCGTTCAATCTTCACATTACGGGTAGAAAATGGGACATTTCTGCAAGCGCAAACTTTCACGCGTATTTGCTTCGACAGTATGGGAAAACGCTTGATGATATCGTACGAATACATTGTACTATGGCCATCTTTGGCCTTGCACGTGGATTTTGGGCATCGAGAAATTGAATCGATAAATCTTCGGCACAGATCTGGATCGGACCTCAACCATGAATCCCACTGTCGCTACTGTAGAGCCAATAGTAGCTGGTTTGCAATGGATCAGCTTCTTTTTTAGCATGACGCCATAATTTCAGACAGGATCAGCATCAGATACAATCATCAGATATCACAGAACCAGCGAAGCATCGATGTTTGATGGGAATGTCCAAATTGTTGAACCAATCTGCGTGCGTGTGCGTGTGTGCGTGCGTGCGAAGATGAATTCAGGAAAGAAATCGAACCACCATACTCTTGCAATCTGGGCGAGTGCACTAGATCACTTTTTTCCTTAGAGCTTATATGGAAGCACTAAGCAGTTCAACTGCTGAAAGTGAATTTGAATTTTCTTTCCTGAATTCATGTTCGCATCAGCCAACTGTTAAAACTTTGAAAATCTTCACCTGCTGAAACAAAAAAATGAGACCAATACATTAGAAATTTTATTTGCCATCAAGATTTTCCCTTGTCCAAAAAGCTGTATCGATGCTGCAACAGATCAGATAAGCAATATCTCGATGGCAAACGAAATGTCATCTCAATAGAAGTCTTCAACTTCTGGAATCGAAAAGTAGAGAATCTTAATGTACACCGGCTTCCATAGAAGTCTTCTAATTCATTGGTCTCTATTTTCTGGTTCCACCTGGTGAAGACTGTTTGAAGATGAGAAAACACAGATTGGATCAACATTTCGTCAATGCCCATCAAACTTCATCGATGCTGCATTGGTTTTGTGATATCTGATGATTGTACCCGATGCTGATCCTGTCAAGAAATTGTGGTATGCTAAAATAGAAGCTGATCCATTGCGAACTAGCTGCTATTGGCTCTACAATAGCGACAACAGGATGTCAGACATTAATAGTCATATCCTGATATTTTACTCATTTTGTCACCTTTGTGTGAGAAAAAAGCAATGTTTCGTAATACATTATAAGTTTTAAATTATATACTGTTAAAATGTCTCCCAAAAAAAACGGGTATCTTAACTGTCCCGGTTTCGTCCCTGTTTTTAATAATGGATTCGTGTTTTGTCCCGGCTTTTATTAATGGATGTGTTTCGTCCCGGTTTTTATAATAGATTCCGTGTTTCGTCCCGGTTTCTCAGGTATCTCATCTGGCCATCCTAGGCCACAGCACAGTGTATTCGTATGATATCAGCACGCGTTTTCCCATACTGTCGAAGCAAATGCGCGCGAAATTATGCGATTGTAGAAATGCAGTACATTGTTTGTAGCAAATGATTCTGTACCTTGAAACGGCAAAATTACAAGGAAAAAAATACAAATATTATGGAGAAAAAATAGAATAGGTATTTTTAATATAAATCACACATATATATATTGAAATCAAAAATATATAAATGTTGACAAAAATGTGATTATTAATATATATGCGGTCGAACTTGGTTAATTCAAAAAAAGTCCTGTCACTGGAAAAAAAGTTCGAATTATCCACTAAATCTATCCTGGATCTGTGGCAAATGACTACGAATTGCAACTTAATCATCAACATTCGCATAGAGTAATAATCATCAATTATTAAAATTTTATCATCAGTTGTGAGAAACTGTTTCTCAAATTTTAATAACTTATAATTAGAGTATACAGGGTGCCCTGTAAGTGCTAATGCGGTCTATCTCAACAACCGCCCGTCGTAGAGGCATGATTCAAATTTATAAAATGCTCAAAAGGCGTTCAAAAATTCTCCGGTACCAGTTTTGAGAAAGAAAATACAGTGTGTCACACAAAATAAAAAATCGAATTCTTATACGGTCGCCCTGTCTTCTAACTTCCAATTAAAAAGTTGTTGTCCTGTCTTTCCTGTAGCCAACAAAAAAAAAAATCCTAGTTTCTAAGTAGAATAGTTTTTAAGTTTGAATATTCGCTGAGATATTCGAATTCAAAAATGAAAGAAAAATTCGGAAAGAATGCATAAATGAGGGAAAGGAGAGTTGTCCTTTAGTTTTTGCTGTTCTATCCTAACCTTTCTCGGATTTTTTAATTCAAATATCTTAGCGAATATTGCACTTGAAAACATGGAATTTTTTCTGTTGGCCTGAGAATATACAGGGCAACAACTTTCTAATTGGAAATTTGGTCTTTCTCACACGGGGATACTCAAATCGAACTCGAGTAGCGTCGACTTCAGAGTTGAGTTGCCCTTTCTCCCTAAATCGGCGCTACTAAAAACAAAATCTGAAATCCGGGAAAATGAGTAAAACGACGTTCATCTCCTTATCTCCCTGTACATTATGAACCGGAGGGTAGGGAAAAAAATCTAATTTTTAGCAATTCTAGCAGTGATCAAGTTGATATTTTATTATAATTATAAATAATTATCACCCTACATTATTAGTTCCTCAAAAAAGGGTAAAAATAATATTCACCATACACTATTCGTTACGGCCAACGGGAATCGGATTCCTTGCGTTATATGGAATTAGAAAAAAGTTAGTCCTGATGAGAGAGAGTGACTGCTAATCATCCTTAATTAAGGTAAGCGGAATTCATGTTGTAAATATCCAATATTTGCAGGGAGTTGTAGTTCTATAACATGACGAAGCTTCCATACCGAGAGAAAAAATATATAACTGTGTTTATCTTGGAGGGGTATACGAGGTTTTCATATATACTCCCACACGCACGTGTGAGCGTGGCCTATACACGCATTCCATTCGAGAGGGATTTAGAGTTAGGTCATCAGAGAACATTTCTGTAGAAAATGAAAGTTACATATAACATAACTGTTTATCTTGTTACAAAATTCAGCGCCGGCAACCTCTTGTACAGTCTCGACAGTCGAAAATATGAAGGAATATTTCAAGAGTCGCGTTACTTTTGTTGCATTCGACTAGCATATAAGTCGCCAAGTGACTCCGTCGCGTAGGATATTTCATCGTCAATACCCCAATATCCTCGTGTAAGAAACTCCATAGAAATACGTGTTCGATCCTTTGCATACTGAGTCTCCTATCAGTCGTAAGATTACAGTATCCCGTGTGAGGAGGCCCTTAGAGGAAAAGGCGACCGTATAAAAATTTAGATTCTTTTTTATTTTGTGTGCACTGTATTTTCATTCTCAAAACTCCCACAGGGTAATTTTTGAACACCTTCTTTTTGAGCTCTTTTTTTAAATTAGAATCATACCTCTACGGTGGACGGTTGATGAGATAAAGGCCGCATTAGCACTTACAGGACACTCTGTGTAACTGATCAGCATCACTGCATAATTTCTTGACCATGCTCAAAGCCTTATTTACGGAAACCGTTCATGGTCATTCGTTACAAAACTGTTTATAAAATTTCGCTTACCATTCTTATGCTATCAAGCAAATATATTTTCATTTACGTATTACAAAATTTGTATTTTCCGATACTTTTCATACTATTGATAACGATAAAAAGATTCAGATTTTAAATGGTACATCTTCATCCAGAAGCTGAAAAGCATAATCGGTATCAAGTGGTACACATTCTAACGCTCCTGAAGCGACAACTTAAACAAGCAACCCTCCAGAAATACACTAAACTGGAATAGGGAGGTGACTATCTTCATAACAGGACACGGCCCATTCCCTATATATCTACACGAACGGAAACGCCGCCGAACAGGCAAATGTGCCTGCGGTATGGTGGGTACTCCTGTTCACTATGCAACAGAGTGAAAATTTACTAAACATCTACACATGTAAAAATATTCCGAAAACAATGGTTCACTCAAATAATCAAAAAGAAAAACACAGCAGCAAGGATTACAAGCCTTGTCAGATATATACACGCCAACGAAAAACAAGAAATCTGTCCACCAGATTTATAAAATAATGTTTTAAATATTACAAAAATAAGTGGGAGAAAAAACAGAAATGGATAAAAACAACAACAAAAATCATATCCACATGATTGCCACTACTAATACATGATATAGCATGTACTAACGGGACCCGAACAAGAATTTTTATGACATTCCCGTTACAATGATGTAAATGTGATAACCACAAGTGTCCTTCATGCCGCTATTCTAGCTAGGGGGCTAGGCGGGACGACACGAATGGTTTCATAATAACCATTACACATGTAGTTTATATTATATATATATTCTTTTCTTTTCTTTTTTAAATATAAATATAACCAGCCAGATCGAGTCAACCAAAACACCAAGACCGAAGCTGATCCTTAGCTAAGGCTCTCTCCAGACAATCCCCCATTTAAATCAAGTCCACATTGCTCACCAAAATAGGTTTAGGACGAGACGACTCGACCTGGCAGTTATATATATGTATATAAATGTGTGTATTTCTCTTTCCTCCATTCAAGTTGTCCATGCATTTCATGTCCACAACACACGTGCGTACTCATATTGTCGGATTCATGTTGCTCACCGAATAAGGTGCTAAGCGAGATGCCACGGGTGCTCCCTAATTGTACATATTCCCCCACACAATACTTCTATTTTGTATATTTTCATTAAATCCACCGGAGCGAGTGAACTCAACCCACTAAAACTGATGCTGGCTTCTAGTCGCAAATTATCAAACCCATTTGCTCACCAATAAGGTGTTAAGCGAGATGACTCGCTCCGATGGATATATATATTATTTCACAATAAGATTCTCATTTCTCTTTCTTTTTGTATCCTGTGTATATAATATGGCAAGTGTAAGATAACAGATGGGATGGCTGGGGGGGGGGGGGCCTCAACAGCTTTTAAAACATACCTCCATCCTAATATGTGTACATTCATCTTAACTAAACCCCGAAACTTCTCCCACTCCTAATCCCATCTCGTCTGTAATCACCACAAAATTTGTTAATCGCGACAGTACCCAATTGTCCGGGGAAAATATGTTGTAAAAGTTTGTATGGTATTTTTTTTTTTTGACACAAAATAAAGTGTTCCAGACTCTGCCACGAAGCTGGGCTGGAAGAGATCTCGGCAACGGAATAAGTCCAGTGGCAAAGTTCTGGCGTTCATTCATTCATTCGTACACATTCTCGATGCACCCCTGCTGAACAATGTCAAAATGGGCATTAAATTATCAAAAGAAAAAAAAGGGAGAAACAGAATTTTTAAAATTTTCATTAGTCTTTCAAAATTTGTTGTTTAACAACTTGAACGAGAAAAGCAAAGTCTGACTACTTGTAGAATTTCTCCAAACTAAATTTCTCCTCATACAAAAATCATGATTTTTTCACTTCAACTTTGAATTATCAAAAAGTTCAAATTGAACAAGAAATTTTAACATTAAATTAGGGGCCGTTCATGTACAACATTAAGCCAGCAAATTTTTAGCTATTTTTGACTCTCCTGTCAGCAAAAGTTAGCAAAACTGTGCCCCCTCCCCACCTTGTCAGCAAAATTTCGTCATCCCTGCCGACACCTCCGACCGAAGCCCATGACGTCACTGAAGTCGTCCATTTCACCTTTGGTCAGTGAATGTGCTGCAAAAAAAAGGAAAAGATTTAGACGTGGGGACTACTATATCCAGTGGCTACAGGTGAAATGGACGACTTCAGTGACGTCAAAGCTTTGAATTCAAAAATATCTCAATGAATATTACACTTAGAAACGTGGAATTTTTTTTTTTGTAGGCCTCAGAAGACACAGCGCAATAACTTTCTAATTGGGTTTCGGAGGACAGGGCGCCTGTATGAGAAGTTAATTTTTTTTACTTTAATAACTATACAACGCCTTGCAATAAGTCTCTCTACACGTTATTTGGATACTTTTTTATCTGGAAGTACTAGAATCAACTGTCCACCTGTAGTTTTCGGCGAAAGGAATTAGCTATGCACCCTGTATACATACTTATGTACTGTACATTATTTATTACATCATTATGTGTTTCATCAGCCTGACTACCACCCCCGACAGAGGCTCAAGAGGTCTTAAATTGGATGAAGTGGTAACCCAAAACTATGAAAGCTAAAAGGTTCAACTGAATGAATTACTCTAAATAAAAGTATCACTAAACATTCATCATAGAAAATGCTATTGTTAATCAAATATATGTCGCATGCATACGAAAATTTATCACGTTATTAATTTAATTATCTACGTTAAAAAATTGAAATCAGTTGAATTTTGCCAATTTCTAATAATAATGATTTCAAATTGGATATTGTAACTGAGCACAAAGCTATTCATTATCACTCTACATAACGGGGAATTTTCTTAAAGAAGGATTCTGAATGTTTCTATAGTTTAGGCATTTAATGTGAAATTAATTCTGAATTTTCTCTAAATTTTATTATATGTATACATACCCTGTATACATACTTATACTGTACATTATTTATTACATCATTATGTGTTTCATCAGCCTGACTACCACCACCGACAGAGGCTCAAGAGGTCTTAAATTGGATGAAGTGGTAACCCAAAACTATGAAAGGTAAAAGGTTCAATTGAATGAATTACTCTAAATAAAAGTATCGCTAAACATTCATCATAGAAAATGCTATTGTTAACCATATATGTCACATGCATACAAAAATTTATCACGTTATTAATTTAATTATTTATGCTAAAATATTTAAATCCCATGCCTTTTGCTAATTTCTAATAATAATTATTTCAAATTGAATATTGTAATTAGGCATAAAGCTATTCATTATCACTCTACATAACGGGGAATTTTTTTAAAGAAGGATTCTGAATGTTTCTGTAGTTTAGGCATTGGATGTGGAATTAATTCTGAATTTTCTCTAAATTTTATTTATTTCACTATGGTCACTCAAACAACCTTGATGTTCTTTATGCAGCATGGAAAGTTGATGAAAAAAGCATGCACATTGCACATATCACTTTTTATGTGCCTAAATATTATTTTTGTTTCATCCGATTTTTAACATTATTTTCTCAAAAAATTTTGATTAGTAGTATTTATGAATTATAGACATTTTACACCGAACAAAACTATTATATAGTTATGCTACATATTATTTTGCTAATTCTTTTATTACATATTTCATTAGTCTGATTACCACCAACGACAAAGAAATAACTTGGGAAGACTTCAAGAATCTTCAAAGGTAAAAGCATCAATTGACAATATACACTGCTCATAACAAAAATCATTCTGAACACTTTTCATACTGAAAAGATTGCAAAATACAGTTTTTATTAATCCTCTGAATGATTTCTCTAGATGTACCTAACTTCTCTTTCTGAGCGTTTTTGAACCATTTCATGTAAAATGAAAGATTCCGCTAATAGAAAGTGCATTGGGGAGAAAAGCAGAACATGTTTTTAGAGCAAGCATTCTTTCAGCTTAAAGCCGGATTTTCCTAGGAGTAGAACTTTTGCGCAGCGTGAAAACGCTGATTGGTTAAGAACCTGGAATTCAGTTTTTTTTTACCAATCGGCGTTTTCACGCTGCACGCATCGTAGAAAACCTGCTCCTAGGAAAACCCGGCTTTAGAGTCTTAACCTTATCTTTTCCATCTGCATGTATCAGACACAGTTGAGCTGATCAAATCACAAATGACCTACGAACTCGACTGGGTTGTGCCAACACCTTCTATAACAGAAAGCCTCCGCGCGAAGCTCGTGACGCCACTGAAGTCGTCCATTTCACACATGGTCATTGAATATACGGCAAAAAAAGGGAGAAAAATTCGTATACGTCGGCCTGCTATATCCAATAGGTACATGCAACTAAAGAGTAACTTCTTGCAACATCTCTTTCGACGCCGCAGGTAAAGAGTTGAAGAACTCATTTGTAAGGTTATGTATTTCCAATCTCGTGCACTGCAAAAACATCAGCGAGAATGCAATACTGTTGAAACTATTTCAAGTATTCTATATGGTTTATACTATGCTCAAGAAGTACAACAGTTTCCTCGATAGTATTTCTTTTCATTAACTGTTATGTGATCTCCATATTTTCCCCATTGAGATTATATTTCAAAAAAAGCCCGTACACACTGCTGGATGATACGTTTATGGTGTAAAAATAGCATGCAGAGTGCATAGCTAACTTCTCTCACCACAAATTACTGGCGAGCCGTTGATCCTAGAGTCATACTTCCAATTAAGAAAACGTATCCAAATAACGTGTATATTTCACATACGTCATTCATATTGTAAGGTGTTGTATAGTTAATAAAATAAATCAACTTTTTCTATGCTGTTATCTTTTATTCACAAATCTAATTAGAAAGTTGTTGCCCGGTCACTCTCCTGAGGCCAACAAAAGAAAAATGCCAAGTTTTCAAGTGCGATGTTTGCTGATATATTTGAATTAAAAAATGAGAGAAAAATTGAGGTTATGTATAATGCAGCATAACTAGGTAAAGAAGCGTTGTCCGTTAGTTTATGCTGTTCTTCCCCACATTTTCTGTGATTTTTTAAATTTAAATATCTCAACGAATATTTACTCACTTAGAAACGCGGAATTTGCTTTGTAGTCTCTCACAAGAGACAGCGCATTAACTTTCTAATTAGGTTTCGGAGGACAGGGTGCCTGTATGAAAATTTATTTTTTTTATTTCAATAACTATATACAACCCCTTGCAATAAGAATGACGTATCTGAAGTCTACACGTTATTTGGATACTTTTTTTTATCTGGAAGTACTAGAATCCACTGTTCGCCAGTAATTTTCGGCGAGAGGAATTAGCTATGCACCCTGTATACATACTTATGTGCTATACATTATTTTACTAATTATTTATTACATCATTATATGTTTCATCAGCCTGACTACCCCCACCGACAGAACTTCAGGAGGTCTTAAATTGGATGATGCAATAACTGAAGCTTATGAAAGGTAAAAGGTTCAATTGATCGAATTACTCTAAATAAAAGTATCACTAAACATTCATCATAGAAAATGCTATTGTTAATCAAATATATGTCACATGCATACGAAAATTTATCACGTTATTAATTTAATTATTTATGCTAAAATATTTAAATCCCATGCCTTTTGCTAATTTCTAATAATAATTATTTCAAATTGAATATTGTAATTAAGCATAAAGCTATTCATTATCACTCTACATAACGGGGAATTTTTTTAAAGAAGGATTCTGAATGTTTCTATAGTTTAGGCATTGGATGTGGAATTAATTCTGAATTTTCTGTAAATTTTATTTACTTCAATATGGTCACTCAAACAACCTTGATTTTCTTTATGCAGCATGAAAAGTAAATGAAAAAACCATGAACATCGCACATATAATTTTTTATGTGCCTAAATATTATCTTTGTTTCATCCGATTTTTAACATTATTTTCTCAAAAAAATTTTGATTAGTAGTATTTATGAATTATAGACATTTTACACCGAACAAAACTATTATATAGTTATGCTACATATTATTTTGCTAATTTTTTATTACATATTTCATCAGTCTGATTACCACCAACGACAAAGAAATAACTTGGGAAGACTTCAAGAATCTTCAAAATTATAAGCATCAATTGACAATATACACTGCTCATAACAAAAATCACTCTGAACACTTTTCATACTGAAAAGATTACAAAATACAGTTTTTATTAAGGTGGAATACAGTGTCCAAGTAAAACCATAACAAAATTGCGTTCACAATCGAATTACCGGAATTTTCATCCCTCTAAGAATTATCGGAGTGGCCAAAATCATCGCTATTGTGAAAATAAGACACACCCCCGCGCAGGGGTCAAATTTTGTAAAACCCCTTCTGAATCACATCATAAAATGAAACTACTGACCGAATTTCATAAATATAGCTTCACTAGTTTCGGTCAGGCATGAGTTCTCTGCGTAACCTTTGAACCCCCTTATGACCCCCCTTAGGGGTCGAATTTCGAAAATCCCTTTCTTAGTGGGTCTTTACTTCATAAAATTAACTACTGACCGAATTTCATATTCACAAGTTCATTGGTTTCGGCTCGGCGATGATGAATCAATGAATCAGTCAGTCAGAACGTGTCATTATACAAAGATTAAAACAAGTGTCATAGGAACTAGGGTTGCTAGTCTTGAAATATTATCTTATGGGGGTTTTGGGGGACACGGCGACCTCAATCCCGTGAAGAAATATCATGTTTATATTTCTCTAATTTATATTGCGTATTATTCATTGATTTCATAATGTAAATTGCTCCACAGCAACTAAGTGACACCCTCCTCCTAATCAGGCATTCCGATGAGACAAATCAGACATAACACTAGATACGCACTCGGGCTATTAGGTTTACACACTTTCTTCCAGACTCTACCACAAAGCTGGACTAGAAGATATCTGGGCAACGGGATAAGTCCGGTGGCAAAGTCATGGCATTCATTCATTCAGGGATGCCAGACATGTCGTATACGTTGTAAGACAAAAAAAAAAAGATTATTGCAATGCGTTCTACCACCTTTCAGAAATTGGCCCCAGGGCCGCAACTGGGAGGGGGGGAGCAGGCGGGTCTCGTGCCCCAGGCGCTGGACTGGAGGGCGCGCAAATTTTACTTTCAAACCTCTCCTTCAACATTACAAGGGGGCGCCAAAATGCGCACTTGCCCCGGCCGACAAAGCATCGACGCATCTAGTGTTATGCCCTGATTGGCCCAACTATTTTGTGAAACACATAGTATATTTGCTTATTCCTGAATGTAACGGAACGTGAACAATTGTATATATATATATATACCCTATTTTAAAAAGAGAAAAGAAATAATTTTTTTTTCTAAAAAACGCATTAATAAAATGTTAGAAATCTGGTCTAGAATGAAATTTCCAAATGCGGTCTAAGAGACCACTCGTTAATTCTAGGTAAAAGTAATTTTCACAAATAATTTCAATGAAATTTTTTTTTGTCAAAAGATTCCTTTCGACGAATTAAGAAAAATCACAGAGTGAAATTGTCAAGTTTCGAAAAATTTTAGATATAGTGGGTGATCAAAATTAAAAAGCGGTCATAATGTGACCGCTCGGTACTAAATGTTAAATAAGGTTTTCATTCCGTGCACGGTCCATCAAATAACAAATTCATTTTCTTGAAATTGCTTCATGAAATTCGCAATATGAATTCGCAGCGCTTTTTAAACATTTTTGTCTATGAAAAAATAAATAAATATTTTGTGTGGACACAATACAAACTCATCTAACCGCATCTCAATCCAATACAGTGATACCTCGGCTAACAAACGCCTGGGATTACGAATTTTTCGGTTAACGAACATTTTTTTCCTGATTTTTTCTGCCTCGGTTAACGAAAATTTTCTTTGATATGGATGTATGCACTAACATGAAACAGCCGCATCTTGAGCTTAATTTATTGCCAATCATCACACTTACTGTCACTCGAGCCCGATTTACTCATGCCCACCTCTGAATGATTTCTCTAGATGTACCTCACTTCTCTTTCTGACCGTTTTTGAACCATTTCGTGTAAAATGAAAGATTCCGCTAATAGAAAATACATTGGGGAAAAAAGCAGAACATGTTTTTAGAGCAAGCATTCTTTCAGCTTAAAGCCGGATTTTCCTAGGAGTAGAACTTTTGCGCAGCGTGAAAACGCTGATTGGTTAAGAACCTGAAATTCAGGTTTTTTTTACCAATCCGTGTTTTCACGCTGCACGCATCGTAGAAAACCTGCTCCTAGGAAAACCCGGCTTTAGAGTCTTAACCTTATCTTTTCCATCTGCATGTATCAGACACAGTTGAGCTGATCAGATGACAAATGACCTACGAACTCGACTGGGTTGTGCCAACACCTTCTATAACAGAAAGCCTCCGCGCGATGCTCGTGACGCCACTGAAGTCGTACATTTCACACATGGTCATTGAATATACGGCAAAAAAAAGGAAAAAAATTCGTATACGTCGGCCTGCTATATCCAATAGGTACATGCAACTAAAGAGTAACTTCTTGCAACATCTCTTTCGACGCCGCAGGTAAAGAGTTGAAGAACTCATTTGTAAGGTTATGTATTTCCAATCTCGTGCACTGCAAAAACATCAGCGAGAATGCAATACTATTGAAACTATTTCAAGTATTCTATATGGTTTATACTATGCTCAAGAAGTACAACAGTTTCCTCGATAGTATTTCTTTTCATTAACTGTTATGTGATCTCCATATTTTCCCCATTGAGTTTATATTTCAAATAAAGCCCGTACACACTGCTGGATGATACGTTTATGGTGTAAAACTAGCATGCAGAGTGCATAGCTAACTTCTCTCACCACAAATTACTGGCGAACCGTTGATCCTAGAGTCATACTTCCAATTAAGAAAACGTATCCAAATAACGTGTATATTTCACATACGTCATTCATATTGTAAGGTGTTGTATAGTTAATAAAATAAATCAACTTTTTCTATGCTGTTATCTTTTATTCACAAATCTAATTAGAAAGTTGTTGCCCGGTCACTCTCCTGAGGCCAACAAAAGAAAAATGCCAAGTTTTCAAGTGCGATGTTTGCTGATATATTTGAATTAAAAAATGAGAGAAAAATTGAGGTTATGTATAATGCAGCATAACTAGGTAAAGAAGCGTTGTCCGTTAGTTTATGCTGTTCTTCCCCACATTTTCTGTGATTTTTTAAATTTAAATATCTCAACGAATATTTACTCACTTAGAAACGCGGAATTTGCTTTGTAGTCTCTCACAAGAGACAGCGCATTAACTTTCTAATTAGGTTTCGGAGGACAGGGTGCCTGTATGAAAATTTATTTTTTTTATTTCAATAACTATATACAACCCCTTGCAATAAGAATGACGTATCTGAAGTCTACACGTTATTTGGATACTTTTTTTTATCTGGAAGTACTAGAATCCACTGTTCGCCAGTAATTTTCGGCGAGAGGAATTAGCTATGCACCCTGTATACATACTTATGTGCTATACATTATTTTACTAATTATTTATTACATCATTATATGTTTCATCAGCCTGACTACCCCCACCGACAGAACTTCAGGAGGTCTTAAATTGGATGATGCAATAACTGAAGCTTATGAAAGGTAAAAGGTTCAATTGATCGAATTACTCTAAATAAAAGTATCACTAAACATTCATCATAGAAAATGCTATTGTTAATCAAATATATGTCACATGCATACGAAAATTTATCACGTTATTAATTTAATTATTTATGCTAAAATATTTAAATCCCATGCCTTTTGCTAATTTCTAATAATAATTATTTCAAATTGAATATTGTAATTAAGCATAAAGCTATTCATTATCACTCTACATAACGGGGAATTTTTTTAAAGAAGGATTCTGAATGTTTCTATAGTTTAGGCATTGGATGTGGAATTAATTCTGAATTTTCTGTAAATTTTATTTACTTCAATATGGTCACTCAAACAACCTTGATTTTCTTTATGCAGCATGAAAAGTAAATGAAAAAACCATGAACATCGCACATATAATTTTTTATGTGCCTAAATATTATCTTTGTTTCATCCGATTTTTAACATTATTTTCTCAAAAAAATTTTGATTAGTAGTATTTATGAATTATAGACATTTTACACCGAACAAAACTATTATATAGTTATGCTACATATTATTTTGCTAATTTTTTTATTACATATTTCATCAGTCTGATTACCACCAACGACAAAGAAATAACTTGGGAAGACTTCAAGAATCTTCAAAATTATAAGCATCAATTGACAATATACACTGCTCATAACAAAAATCACTCTGAACACTTTTCATACTGAAAAGATTACAAAATACAGTTTTTATTAAGGTGGAATACAGTGTCCAAGTAAAACCATAACAAAATTGCGTTCACAATCGAATTACCGGAATTTTCATCCCTCTAAGAATTATCGGAGTGGCCAAAATCATCGCTATTGTCAAAATAAGACACACCCCCGCGCAGGGGTCAAATTTTGTAAAACCCCTTCTGAATCACATCATAAAATGAAACTACTGACCGAATTTCATAAATATAGCTTCACTAGTTTCGGTCAGGCATGAGTTCTCTGCGTAACCTTTGAACCCCCTTATGACCCCCCTTAGGGGTCGAATTTCGAAAATCCCTTTCTTAGTGGGTCTTTACTTCATAAAATTAACTACTGACCGAATTTCATATTCACAAGTTCATTGGTTTCGGCTCGGCGATGATGAATCAATGAATCAGTCAGTCAGAACGTGTCATTATACAAAGATTAAAACAAGTGTCATAGGAACTAGGGTTGCTAGTCTTGAAATATTATCTTATGGGGGTTTTGGGGGACACGGCGACCTCAATCCCGTGAAGAAATATCATGTTTATATTTCTCTAATTTATATTGCGTATTATTCATTGATTTCATAATGTAAATTGCTCCACAGCAACTAAGTGACACCCTCCTCCTAATCAGGCATTCCGATGAGACAAATCAGACATAACACTAGATACGCACTCGGGCTATTAGGTTTACACACTTTCTTCCAGACTCTACCACAAAGCTGGACTAGAAGATATCTGGGCAACGGGATAAGTCCGGTGGCAAAGTCATGGCATTCATTCATTCAGGGATGCCAGACATGTCGTATACGTTGTAAGACAAAAAAAAAATGATTATTGCAATGCGTTCTACCACCTTTCAGAAATTGGCCCCAGGGCCGCAACTGGGAGGGGGGAGCAGGCGGGTCTCGTGCCCCAGGCGCTGGACTGGAGGGCGCGCAAATTTTACTTTCAAACCTCTCCTTCAACATTACAAGGGGGCGCCAAAATGCGCACTTGCCCCGGCCGACAAAGCATCGACGCATCTAGTGTTATGCCCTGATTGGCCCAACTATTTTGTGAAACACATAGTATATTTGCTTATTCCTGAATGTAACGGAACGTGAACAATTGTATATATATATATATACCCTATTTTAAAAAGAGAAAAGAAATAATTTTTTTTTCTAAAAAACGCATTAATAAAATGTTAGAAATCTGGTCTAGAATGAAATTTCCAAATGCGGTCTAAGAGACCACTCGTTAATTCTAGGTAAAAGTAATTTTCACAAATAATTTCAATGAAATTTTTTTTTGTCAAAAGATTCCTTTCGACGAATTAAGAAAAATCACAGAGTGAAATTGTCAAGTTTCGAAAAATTTTAGATATAGTGGGTGATCAAAATTAAAAAGCGGTCATAATGTGACCGCTCGGTACTAAATGTTAAATAAGGTTTTCATTCCGTGCACGGTCCATCAAATAACAAATTCATTTTCTTGAAATTGCTTCATGAAATTCGCAATATGAATTCGCAGCGCTTTTTAAACATTTTTGTCTATGAAAAAATAAATAAATATTTTGTGTGGACACAATACAAACTCATCTAACCGCATCTCAATCCAATACAGTGATACCTCGGCTAACAAACGCCTGGGATTACGAATTTTTCGGTTAACGAACATTTTTTTCCTGATTTTTTCTGCCTCGGTTAACGAAAATTTTCTTTGATATGGATGTATGCACTAACATGAAACAGCCGCATCTTGAGCTTAATTTATTGCCAATCATCACACTTACTGTCACTCGAGCCCGATTTACTCATGCCCACCTCTGAATGATTTCTCTAGATGTACCTCACTTCTCTTTCTGACCGTTTTTGAACCATTTCGTGTAAAATGAAAGATTCCGCTAATAGAAAATACATTGGGGAAAAAAGCAGAACATGTTTTTAGAGCAAGCATTCTTTCAGCTTAAAGCCGGATTTTCCTAGGAGTAGAACTTTTGCGCAGCGTGAAAACGCTGATTGGTTAAGAACCTGAAATTCAGGTTTTTTTTACCAATCCGTGTTTTCACGCTGCACGCATCGTAGAAAACCTGCTCCTAGGAAAACCCGGCTTTAGAGTCTTAACCTTATCTTTTCCATCTGCATGTATCAGACACAGTTGAGCTGATCAGATGACAAATGACCTACGAACTCGACTGGGTTGTGCCAACACCTTCTATAACAGAAAGCCTCCGCGCGATGCTCGTGACGCCACTGAAGTCGTACATTTCACACATGGTCATTGAATATACGGCAAAAAAAAGGAAAAAAATTCGTATACGTCGGCCTGCTATATCCAATAGGTACATGCAACTAAAGAGTAACTTCTTGCAACATCTCTTTCGACGCCGCAGGTAAAGAGTTGAAGAACTCATTTGTAAGGTTATGTATTTCCAATCTCGTGCACTGCAAAAACATCAGCGAGAATGCAATACTATTGAAACTATTTCAAGTATTCTATATGGTTTATACTATGCTCAAGAAGTACAACAGTTTCCTCGATAGTATTTCTTTTCATTAACTGTTATGTGATCTCCATATTTTCCCCATTGAGTTTATATTTCAAATAAAGCCCGTACACACTGCTGGATGATACGTTTATGGTGTAAAACTAGCATGCAGAGTGCATAGCTAACTTCTCTCACCACAAATTACTGGCGAACCGTTGATCCTAGAGTCATACTTCCAATTAAGAAAACGTATCCAAATAACGTGTATATTTCACATACGTCATTCATATTGTAAGGTGTTGTATAGTTAATAAAATAAATCAACTTTTTCTATGCTGTTATCTTTTATTCACAAATCTAATTAGAAAGTTGTTGCCCGGTCACTCTCCTGAGGCCAACAAAAGAAAAATGCCAAGTTTTCAAGTGCGATGTTTGCTGATATATTTGAATTAAAAAATGAGAGAAAAATTGAGGTTATGTATAATGCAGCATAACTAGGTAAAGAAGCGTTGTCCGTTAGTTTATGCTGTTCTTCCCCACATTTTCTGTGATTTTTTAAATTTAAATATCTCAACGAATATTTACTCACTTAGAAACGCGGAATTTGCTTTGTAGTCTCTCACAAGAGACAGCGCATTAACTTTCTAATTAGGTTTCGGAGGACAGGGTGCCTGTATGAAAATTTATTTTTTTTATTTCAATAACTATATACAACCCCTTGCAATAAGAATGACGTATCTGAAGTCTACACGTTATTTGGATACTTTTTTTTATCTGGAAGTACTAGAATCCACTGTTCGCCAGTAATTTTCGGCGAGAGGAATTAGCTATGCACCCTGTATACATACTTATGTGCTATACATTATTTTACTAATTATTTATTACATCATTATATGTTTCATCAGCCTGACTACCCCCACCGACAGAACTTCAGGAGGTCTTAAATTGGATGATGCAATAACTGAAGCTTATGAAAGGTAAAAGGTTCAATTGATCGAATTACTCTAAATAAAAGTATCACTAAACATTCATCATAGAAAATGCTATTGTTAATCAAATATATGTCACATGCATACGAAAATTTATCACGTTATTAATTTAATTATTTATGCTAAAATATTTAAATCCCATGCCTTTTGCTAATTTCTAATAATAATTATTTCAAATTGAATATTGTAATTAAGCATAAAGCTATTCATTATCACTCTACATAACGGGGAATTTTTTTAAAGAAGGATTCTGAATGTTTCTATAGTTTAGGCATTGGATGTGGAATTAATTCTGAATTTTCTGTAAATTTTATTTACTTCAATATGGTCACTCAAACAACCTTGATTTTCTTTATGCAGCATGAAAAGTAAATGAAAAAACCATGAACATCGCACATATAATTTTTTATGTGCCTAAATATTATCTTTGTTTCATCCGATTTTTAACATTATTTTCTCAAAAAAATTTTGATTAGTAGTATTTATGAATTATAGACATTTTACACCGAACAAAACTATTATATAGTTATGCTACATATTATTTTGCTAATTTTTTATTACATATTTCATCAGTCTGATTACCACCAACGACAAAGAAATAACTTGGGAAGACTTCAAGAATCTTCAAAATTATAAGCATCAATTGACAATATACACTGCTCATAACAAAAATCACTCTGAACACTTTTCATACTGAAAAGATTACAAAATACAGTTTTTATTAAGGTGGAATACAGTGTCCAAGTAAAACCATAACAAAATTGCGTTCACAATCGAATTACCGGAATTTTCATCCCTCTAAGAATTATCGGAGTGGCCAAAATCATCGCTATTGTGAAAATAAGACACACCCCCGCGCAGGGGTCAAATTTTGTAAAACCCCTTCTGAATCACATCATAAAATGAAACTACTGACCGAATTTCATAAATATAGCTTCACTAGTTTCGGTCAGGCATGAGTTCTCTGCGTAACCTTTGAACCCCCTTATGACCCCCCTTAGGGGTCGAATTTCGAAAATCCCTTTCTTAGTGGGTCTTTACTTCATAAAATTAACTACTGACCGAATTTCATATTCACAAGTTCATTGGTTTCGGCTCGGCGATGATGAATCAATGAATCAGTCAGTCAGAACGTGTCATTATACAAAGATTAAAACAAGTGTCATAGGAACTAGGGTTGCTAGTCTTGAAATATTATCTTATGGGGGTTTTGGGGGACACGGCGACCTCAATCCCGTGAAGAAATATCATGTTTATATTTCTCTAATTTATATTGCGTATTATTCATTGATTTCATAATGTAAATTGCTCCACAGCAACTAAGTGACACCCTCCTCCTAATCAGGCATTCCGATGAGACAAATCAGACATAACACTAGATACGCACTCGGGCTATTAGGTTTACACACTTTCTTCCAGACTCTACCACAAAGCTGGACTAGAAGATATCTGGGCAACGGGATAAGTCCGGTGGCAAAGTCATGGCATTCATTCATTCAGGGATGCCAGACATGTCGTATACGTTGTAAGACAAAAAAAAAAAGATTATTGCAATGCGTTCTACCACCTTTCAGAAATTGGCCCCAGGGCCACAACTGGGAGGGGGGGAGCAGGCGGGTCTCGTGCCCCAGGCGCTGGACTGGAGGGCGCGCAAATTTTACTTTCAAACCTCTCCTTCAACATTACAAGGGGGCGCCAAAATGCGCACTTGCCCCGGCCGACAAAGCATCGACGCATCTAGTGTTATGCCCTGATTGGCCCAACTATTTTGTGAAACACATAGTATATTTGCTTATTCCTGAATGTTACGGAACGTGAACAATTGTATATATATATATATACCCTATTTTAAAAACAGAAAAGAAATAATTTTTTTTTCTAAAAAACGCATTAATAAAATGTTAGAAATCTGGTCTAGAATGAAATTTCCAAATGCGGTCTAAGAGACCACTCGTTAATTCTAGGTAAAAGTAATTTTCACAAATAATTTCAATGAAATTTTTTTTTGTCAAAAGATTCCTTTCGACGAATTAAGAAAAATCACAGAGTGAAATTGTCAAGTTTCGAAAAATTTTAGATATAGTGGGTGATCAAAATTAAAAAGCGGTCATAATGTGACCGCTCGGTACTAAATGTTAAATAAGGTTTTCATTCCGTGCACGGTCCATCAAATAACAAATTCATTTTCTTGAAATTGCTTCATGAAATTCGCAATATGAATTCGCAGCGCTTTTTAAACATTTTTGTCTATGAAAAAATAAATAAATATTTTGTGTGGACACAATACAAACTCATCTAACCGCATCTCAATCCAATACAGTGATACCTCGGCTAACAAACGCCTGGGATTACGAATTTTTCGGTTAACGAACATTTTTTTCCTGATTTTTTCTGCCTCGGTTAACGAAAATTTTCTTTGATATGGATGTATGCACTAACATGAAACAGCCGCATCTTGAGCTTAATTTATTGCCAATCATCACACTTACTGTCACTCGAGCCCGATTTACTCATGCCCACCTCTGAATGATTTCTCTAGATGTACCTCACTTCTCTTTCTGACCGTTTTTGAACCATTTCGTGTAAAATGAAAGATTCCGCTAATAGAAAATACATTGGGGAAAAAAGCAGAACATGTTTTTAGAGCAAGCATTCTTTCAGCTTAAAGCCGGATTTTCCTAGGAGTAGAACTTTTGCGCAGCGTGAAAACGCTGATTGGTTAAGAACCTGAAATTCAGGTTTTTTTTACCAATCCGTGTTTTCACGCTGCACGCATCGTAGAAAACCTGCTCCTAGGAAAACCCGGCTTTAGAGTCTTAACCTTATCTTTTCCATCTGCATGTATCAGACACAGTTGAGCTGATCAGATGACAAATGACCTACGAACTCGACTGGGTTGTGCCAACACCTTCTATAACAGAAAGCCTCCGCGCGATGCTCGTGACGCCACTGAAGTCGTACATTTCACACATGGTCATTGAATATACGGCAAAAAAAAGGAAAAAAATTCGTATACGTCGGCCTGCTATATCCAATAGGTACATGCAACTAAAGAGTAACTTCTTGCAACATCTCTTTCGACGCCGCAGGTAAAGAGTTGAAGAACTCATTTGTAAGGTTATGTATTTCCAATCTCGTGCACTGCAAAAACATCAGCGAGAATGCAATACTATTGAAACTATTTCAAGTATTCTATATGGTTTATACTATGCTCAAGAAGTACAACAGTTTCCTCGATAGTATTTCTTTTCATTAACTGTTATGTGATCTCCATATTTTCCCCATTGAGTTTATATTTCAAATAAAGCCCGTACACACTGCTGGATGATACGTTTATGGTGTAAAACTAGCATGCAGAGTGCATAGCTAACTTCTCTCACCACAAATTACTGGCGAACCGTTGATCCTAGAGTCATACTTCCAATTAAGAAAACGTATCCAAATAACGTGTATATTTCACATACGTCATTCATATTGTAAGGTGTTGTATAGTTAATAAAATAAATCAACTTTTTCTATGCTGTTATCTTTTATTCACAAATCTAATTAGAAAGTTGTTGCCCGGTCACTCTCCTGAGGCCAACAAAAGAAAAATGCCAAGTTTTCAAGTGCGATGTTTGCTGATATATTTGAATTAAAAAATGAGAGAAAAATTGAGGTTATGTATAATGCAGCATAACTAGGTAAAGAAGCGTTGTCCGTTAGTTTATGCTGTTCTTCCCCACATTTTCTGTGATTTTTTAAATTTAAATATCTCAACGAATATTTACTCACTTAGAAACGCGGAATTTGCTTTGTAGTCTCTCACAAGAGACAGCGCATTAACTTTCTAATTAGGTTTCGGAGGACAGGGTGCCTGTATGAAAATTTATTTTTTTTATTTCAATAACTATATACAACCCCTTGCAATAAGAATGACGTATCTGAAGTCTACACGTTATTTGGATACTTTTTTTTATCTGGAAGTACTAGAATCCACTGTTCGCCAGTAATTTTCGGCGAGAGGAATTAGCTATGCACCCTGTATACATACTTATGTGCTATACATTATTTTACTAATTATTTATTACATCATTATATGTTTCATCAGCCTGACTACCCCCACCGACAGAACTTCAGGAGGTCTTAAATTGGATGATGCAATAACTGAAGCTTATGAAAGGTAAAAGGTTCAATTGATCGAATTACTCTAAATAAAAGTATCACTAAACATTCATCATAGAAAATGCTATTGTTAATCAAATATATGTCACATGCATACGAAAATTTATCACGTTATTAATTTAATTATTTATGCTAAAATATTTAAATCCCATGCCTTTTGCTAATTTCTAATAATAATTATTTCAAATTGAATATTGTAATTAAGCATAAAGCTATTCATTATCACTCTACATAACGGGGAATTTTTTTAAAGAAGGATTCTGAATGTTTCTATAGTTTAGGCATTGGATGTGGAATTAATTCTGAATTTTCTGTAAATTTTATTTACTTCAATATGGTCACTCAAACAACCTTGATTTTCTTTATGCAGCATGAAAAGTAAATGAAAAAACCATGAACATCGCACATATAATTTTTTATGTGCCTAAATATTATCTTTGTTTCATCCGATTTTTAACATTATTTTCTCAAAAAAATTTTGATTAGTAGTATTTATGAATTATAGACATTTTACACCGAACAAAACTATTATATAGTTATGCTACATATTATTTTGCTAATTTTTTTATTACATATTTCATCAGTCTGATTACCACCAACGACAAAGAAATAACTTGGGAAGACTTCAAGAATCTTCAAAATTATAAGCATCAATTGACAATATACACTGCTCATAACAAAAATCACTCTGAACACTTTTCATACTGAAAAGATTACAAAATACAGTTTTTATTAAGGTGGAATACAGTGTCCAAGTAAAACCATAACAAAATTGCGTTCACAATCGAATTACCGGAATTTTCATCCCTCTAAGAATTATCGGAGTGGCCAAAATCATCGCTATTGTCAAAATAAGACACACCCCCGCGCAGGGGTCAAATTTTGTAAAACCCCTTCTGAATCACATCATAAAATGAAACTACTGACCGAATTTCATAAATATAGCTTCACTAGTTTCGGTCAGGCATGAGTTCTCTGCGTAACCTTTGAACCCCCTTATGACCCCCCTTAGGGGTCGAATTTCGAAAATCCCTTTCTTAGTGGGTCTTTACTTCATAAAATTAACTACTGACCGAATTTCATATTCACAAGTTCATTGGTTTCGGCTCGGCGATGATGAATCAATGAATCAGTCAGTCAGAACGTGTCATTATACAAAGATTAAAACAAGTGTCATAGGAACTAGGGTTGCTAGTCTTGAAATATTATCTTATGGGGGTTTTGGGGGACACGGCGACCTCAATCCCGTGAAGAAATATCATGTTTATATTTCTCTAATTTATATTGCGTATTATTCATTGATTTCATAATGTAAATTGCTCCACAGCAACTAAGTGACACCCTCCTCCTAATCAGGCATTCCGATGAGACAAATCAGACATAACACTAGATACGCACTCGGGCTATTAGGTTTACACACTTTCTTCCAGACTCTACCACAAAGCTGGACTAGAAGATATCTGGGCAACGGGATAAGTCCGGTGGCAAAGTCATGGCATTCATTCATTCAGGGATGCCAGACATGTCGTATACGTTGTAAGACAAAAAAAAAATGATTATTGCAATGCGTTCTACCACCTTTCAGAAATTGGCCCCAGGGCCGCAACTGGGAGGGGGGAGCAGGCGGGTCTCGTGCCCCAGGCGCTGGACTGGAGGGCGCGCAAATTTTACTTTCAAACCTCTCCTTCAACATTACAAGGGGGCGCCAAAATGCGCACTTGCCCCGGCCGACAAAGCATCGACGCATCTAGTGTTATGCCCTGATTGGCCCAACTATTTTGTGAAACACATAGTATATTTGCTTATTCCTGAATGTAACGGAACGTGAACAATTGTATATATATATATATACCCTATTTTAAAAACAGAAAAGAAATAATTTTTTTTTCTAAAAAACGCATTAATAAAATGTTAGAAATCTGGTCTAGAATGAAATTTCCAAATGCGGTCTAAGAGACCACTCGTTAATTCTAGGTAAAAGTAATTTTCACAAATAATTTCAATGAAATTTTTTTTTGTCAAAAGATTCCTTTCGACGAATTAAGAAAAATCACAGAGTGAAATTGTCAAGTTTCGAAAAATTTTAGATATAGTGGGTGATCAAAATTAAAAAGCGGTCATAATGTGACCGCTCGGTACTAAATGTTAAATAAGGTTTTCATTCCGTGCACGGTCCATCAAATAACAAATTCATTTTCTTGAAATTGCTTCATGAAATTCGCAATATGAATTCGCAGCGCTTTTTAAACATTTTTGTCTATGAAAAAATAAATAAATATTTTGTGTGGACACAATACAAACTCATCTAACCGCATCTCAATCCAATACAGTGATACCTCGGCTAACAAACGCCTGGGATTACGAATTTTTCGGTTAACGAACATTTTTTTCCTGATTTTTTCTGCCTCGGTTAACGAAAATTTTCTTTGATATGGATGTATGCACTAACATGAAACAGCCGCATCTTGAGCTTAATTTATTGCCAATCATCACACTTACTGTCACTCGAGCCCGATTTACTCATGCCCACCTCTGAATGATTTCTCTAGATGTACCTCACTTCTCTTTCTGACCGTTTTTGAACCATTTCGTGTAAAATGAAAGATTCCGCTAATAGAAAATACATTGGGGAAAAAAGCAGAACATGTTTTTAGAGCAAGCATTCTTTCAGCTTAAAGCCGGATTTTCCTAGGAGTAGAACTTTTGCGCAGCGTGAAAACGCTGATTGGTTAAGAACCTGAAATTCAGGTTTTTTTTACCAATCCGTGTTTTCACGCTGCACGCATCGTAGAAAACCTGCTCCTAGGAAAACCCGGCTTTAGAGTCTTAACCTTATCTTTTCCATCTGCATGTATCAGACACAGTTGAGCTGATCAGATGACAAATGACCTACGAACTCGACTGGGTTGTGCCAACACCTTCTATAACAGAAAGCCTCCGCGCGATGCTCGTGACGCCACTGAAGTCGTACATTTCACACATGGTCATTGAATATACGGCAAAAAAAAGGAAAAAAATTCGTATACGTCGGCCTGCTATATCCAATAGGTACATGCAACTAAAGAGTAACTTCTTGCAACATCTCTTTCGACGCCGCAGGTAAAGAGTTGAAGAACTCATTTGTAAGGTTATGTATTTCCAATCTCGTGCACTGCAAAAACATCAGCGAGAATGCAATACTATTGAAACTATTTCAAGTATTCTATATGGTTTATACTATGCTCAAGAAGTACAACAGTTTCCTCGATAGTATTTCTTTTCATTAACTGTTATGTGATCTCCATATTTTCCCCATTGAGTTTATATTTCAAATAAAGCCCGTACACACTGCTGGATGATACGTTTATGGTGTAAAACTAGCATGCAGAGTGCATAGCTAACTTCTCTCACCACAAATTACTGGCGAACCGTTGATCCTAGAGTCATACTTCCAATTAAGAAAACGTATCCAAATAACGTGTATATTTCACATACGTCATTCATATTGTAAGGTGTTGTATAGTTAATAAAATAAATCAACTTTTTCTATGCTGTTATCTTTTATTCACAAATCTAATTAGAAAGTTGTTGCCCGGTCACTCTCCTGAGGCCAACAAAAGAAAAATGCCAAGTTTTCAAGTGCGATGTTTGCTGATATATTTGAATTAAAAAATGAGAGAAAAATTGAGGTTATGTATAATGCAGCATAACTAGGTAAAGAAGCGTTGTCCGTTAGTTTATGCTGTTCTTCCCCACATTTTCTGTGATTTTTTAAATTTAAATATCTCAACGAATATTTACTCACTTAGAAACGCGGAATTTGCTTTGTAGTCTCTCACAAGAGACAGCGCATTAACTTTCTAATTAGGTTTCGGAGGACAGGGTGCCTGTATGAAAATTTATTTTTTTTATTTCAATAACTATATACAACCCCTTGCAATAAGAATGACGTATCTGAAGTCTACACGTTATTTGGATACTTTTTTTTATCTGGAAGTACTAGAATCCACTGTTCGCCAGTAATTTTCGGCGAGAGGAATTAGCTATGCACCCTGTATACATACTTATGTGCTATACATTATTTTACTAATTATTTATTACATCATTATATGTTTCATCAGCCTGACTACCCCCACCGACAGAACTTCAGGAGGTCTTAAATTGGATGATGCAATAACTGAAGCTTATGAAAGGTAAAAGGTTCAATTGATCGAATTACTCTAAATAAAAGTATCACTAAACATTCATCATAGAAAATGCTATTGTTAATCAAATATATGTCACATGCATACGAAAATTTATCACGTTATTAATTTAATTATTTATGCTAAAATATTTAAATCCCATGCCTTTTGCTAATTTCTAATAATAATTATTTCAAATTGAATATTGTAATTAAGCATAAAGCTATTCATTATCACTCTACATAACGGGGAATTTTTTTAAAGAAGGATTCTGAATGTTTCTATAGTTTAGGCATTGGATGTGGAATTAATTCTGAATTTTCTGTAAATTTTATTTACTTCAATATGGTCACTCAAACAACCTTGATTTTCTTTATGCAGCATGAAAAGTAAATGAAAAAACCATGAACATCGCACATATAATTTTTTATGTGCCTAAATATTATCTTTGTTTCATCCGATTTTTAACATTATTTTCTCAAAAAAATTTTGATTAGTAGTATTTATGAATTATAGACATTTTACACCGAACAAAACTATTATATAGTTATGCTACATATTATTTTGCTAATTTTTTTATTACATATTTCATCAGTCTGATTACCACCAACGACAAAGAAATAACTTGGGAAGACTTCAAGAATCTTCAAAATTATAAGCATCAATTGACAATATACACTGCTCATAACAAAAATCACTCTGAACACTTTTCATACTGAAAAGATTACAAAATACAGTTTTTATTAAGGTGGAATACAGTGTCCAAGTAAAACCATAACAAAATTGCGTTCACAATCGAATTACCGGAATTTTCATCCCTCTAAGAATTATCGGAGTGGCCAAAATCATCGCTATTGTCAAAATAAGACACACCCCCGCGCAGGGGTCAAATTTTGTAAAACCCCTTCTGAATCACATCATAAAATGAAACTACTGACCGAATTTCATAAATATAGCTTCACTAGTTTCGGTCAGGCATGAGTTCTCTGCGTAACCTTTGAACCCCCTTATGACCCCCCTTAGGGGTCGAATTTCGAAAATCCCTTTCTTAGTGGGTCTTTACTTCATAAAATTAACTACTGACCGAATTTCATATTCACAAGTTCATTGGTTTCGGCTCGGCGATGATGAATCAATGAATCAGTCAGTCAGAACGTGTCATTATACAAAGATTAAAACAAGTGTCATAGGAACTAGGGTTGCTAGTCTTGAAATATTATCTTATGGGGGTTTTGGGGGACACGGCGACCTCAATCCCGTGAAGAAATATCATGTTTATATTTCTCTAATTTATATTGCGTATTATTCATTGATTTCATAATGTAAATTGCTCCACAGCAACTAAGTGACACCCTCCTCCTAATCAGGCATTCCGATGAGACAAATCAGACATAACACTAGATACGCACTCGGGCTATTAGGTTTACACACTTTCTTCCAGACTCTACCACAAAGCTGGACTAGAAGATATCTGGGCAACGGGATAAGTCCGGTGGCAAAGTCATGGCATTCATTCATTCAGGGATGCCAGACATGTCGTATACGTTGTAAGACAAAAAAAAAATGATTATTGCAATGCGTTCTACCACCTTTCAGAAATTGGCCCCAGGGCCGCAACTGGGAGGGGGGAGCAGGCGGGTCTCGTGCCCCAGGCGCTGGACTGGAGGGCGCGCAAATTTTACTTTCAAACCTCTCCTTCAACATTACAAGGGGGCGCCAAAATGCGCACTTGCCCCGGCCGACAAAGCATCGACGCATCTAGTGTTATGCCCTGATTGGCCCAACTATTTTGTGAAACACATAGTATATTTGCTTATTCCTGAATGTAACGGAACGTGAACAATTGTATATATATATATATACCCTATTTTAAAAAGAGAAAAGAAATAATTTTTTTTTCTAAAAAACGCATTAATAAAATGTTAGAAATCTGGTCTAGAATGAAATTTCCAAATGCGGTCTAAGAGACCACTCGTTAATTCTAGGTAAAAGTAATTTTCACAAATAATTTCAATGAAATTTTTTTTTGTCAAAAGATTCCTTTCGACGAATTAAGAAAAATCACAGAGTGAAATTGTCAAGTTTCGAAAAATTTTAGATATAGTGGGTGATCAAAATTAAAAAGCGGTCATAATGTGACCGCTCGGTACTAAATGTTAAATAAGGTTTTCATTCCGTGCACGGTCCATCAAATAACAAATTCATTTTCTTGAAATTGCTTCATGAAATTCGAATATGAATTCGCAGCGCTTTTTAAACATTTTTGTCTATGAAAAAATAAATAAATATTTTGTGTGGACACAATACAAACTCATCTAACCGCATCTCAATCCAATACAGTGATACCTCGGCTAACAAACGCCTGGGATTACGAATTTTTCGGTTAACGAACATTTTTTTCCTGATTTTTTCTGCCTCGGTTAACGAAAATTTTCTTTGATATGGATGTATGCACTAACATGAAACAGCCGCATCTTGAGCTTAATTTATTGCCAATCATCACACTTACTGTCACTCGAGCCCGATTTACTCATGCCCACCTCTGAATGATTTCTCTAGATGTACCTCACTTCTCTTTCTGACCGTTTTTGAACCATTTCGTGTAAAATGAAAGATTCCGCTAATAGAAAATACATTGGGGAAAAAAGCAGAACATGTTTTTAGAGCAAGCATTCTTTCAGCTTAAAGCCGGATTTTCCTAGGAGTAGAACTTTTGCGCAGCGTGAAAACGCTGATTGGTTAAGAACCTGAAATTCAGGTTTTTTTTACCAATCCGTGTTTTCACGCTGCACGCATCGTAGAAAACCTGCTCCTAGGAAAACCCGGCTTTAGAGTCTTAACCTTATCTTTTCCATCTGCATGTATCAGACACAGTTGAGCTGATCAGATGACAAATGACCTACGAACTCGACTGGGTTGTGCCAACACCTTCTATAACAGAAAGCCTCCGCGCGATGCTCGTGACGCCACTGAAGTCGTACATTTCACACATGGTCATTGAATATACGGCAAAAAAAAGGAAAAAAATTCGTATACGTCGGCCTGCTATATCCAATAGGTACATGCAACTAAAGAGTAACTTCTTGCAACATCTCTTTCGACGCCGCAGGTAAAGAGTTGAAGAACTCATTTGTAAGGTTATGTATTTCCAATCTCGTGCACTGCAAAAACATCAGCGAGAATGCAATACTATTGAAACTATTTCAAGTATTCTATATGGTTTATACTATGCTCAAGAAGTACAACAGTTTCCTCGATAGTATTTCTTTTCATTAACTGTTATGTGATCTCCATATTTTCCCCATTGAGTTTATATTTCAAATAAAGCCCGTACACACTGCTGGATGATACGTTTATGGTGTAAAACTAGCATGCAGAGTGCATAGCTAACTTCTCTCACCACAAATTACTGGCGAACCGTTGATCCTAGAGTCATACTTCCAATTAAGAAAACGTATCCAAATAACGTGTATATTTCACATACGTCATTCATATTGTAAGGTGTTGTATAGTTAATAAAATAAATCAACTTTTTCTATGCTGTTATCTTTTATTCACAAATCTAATTAGAAAGTTGTTGCCCGGTCACTCTCCTGAGGCCAACAAAAGAAAAATGCCAAGTTTTCAAGTGCGATGTTTGCTGATATATTTGAATTAAAAAATGAGAGAAAAATTGAGGTTATGTATAATGCAGCATAACTAGGTAAAGAAGCGTTGTCCGTTAGTTTATGCTGTTCTTCCCCACATTTTCTGTGATTTTTTAAATTTAAATATCTCAACGAATATTTACTCACTTAGAAACGCGGAATTTGCTTTGTAGTCTCTCACAAGAGACAGCGCATTAACTTTCTAATTAGGTTTCGGAGGACAGGGTGCCTGTATGAAAATTTATTTTTTTTATTTCAATAACTATATACAACCCCTTGCAATAAGAATGACGTATCTGAAGTCTACACGTTATTTGGATACTTTTTTTTATCTGGAAGTACTAGAATCCACTGTTCGCCAGTAATTTTCGGCGAGAGGAATTAGCTATGCACCCTGTATACATACTTATGTGCTATACATTATTTTACTAATTATTTATTACATCATTATATGTTTCATCAGCCTGACTACCCCCACCGACAGAACTTCAGGAGGTCTTAAATTGGATGATGCAATAACTGAAGCTTATGAAAGGTAAAAGGTTCAATTGATCGAATTACTCTAAATAAAAGTATCACTAAACATTCATCATAGAAAATGCTATTGTTAATCAAATATATGTCACATGCATACGAAAATTTATCACGTTATTAATTTAATTATTTATGCTAAAATATTTAAATCCCATGCCTTTTGCTAATTTCTAATAATAATTATTTCAAATTGAATATTGTAATTAAGCATAAAGCTATTCATTATCACTCTACATAACGGGGAATTTTTTTAAAGAAGGATTCTGAATGTTTCTATAGTTTAGGCATTGGATGTGGAATTAATTCTGAATTTTCTGTAAATTTTATTTACTTCAATATGGTCACTCAAACAACCTTGATTTTCTTTATGCAGCATGAAAAGTAAATGAAAAAACCATGAACATCGCACATATAATTTTTTATGTGCCTAAATATTATCTTTGTTTCATCCGATTTTTAACATTATTTTCTCAAAAAAATTTTGATTAGTAGTATTTATGAATTATAGACATTTTACACCGAACAAAACTATTATATAGTTATGCTACATATTATTTTGCTAATTTTTTTATTACATATTTCATCAGTCTGATTACCACCAACGACAAAGAAATAACTTGGGAAGACTTCAAGAATCTTCAAAATTATAAGCATCAATTGACAATATACACTGCTCATAACAAAAATCACTCTGAACACTTTTCATACTGAAAAGATTACAAAATACAGTTTTTATTAAGGTGGAATACAGTGTCCAAGTAAAACCATAACAAAATTGCGTTCACAATCGAATTACCGGAATTTTCATCCCTCTAAGAATTATCGGAGTGGCCAAAATCATCGCTATTGTCAAAATAAGACACACCCCCGCGCAGGGGTCAAATTTTGTAAAACCCCTTCTGAATCACATCATAAAATGAAACTACTGACCGAATTTCATAAATATAGCTTCACTAGTTTCGGTCAGGCATGAGTTCTCTGCGTAACCTTTGAACCCCCTTATGACCCCCCTTAGGGGTCGAATTTCGAAAATCCCTTTCTTAGTGGGTCTTTACTTCATAAAATTAACTACTGACCGAATTTCATATTCACAAGTTCATTGGTTTCGGCTCGGCGATGATGAATCAATGAATCAGTCAGTCAGAACGTGTCATTATACAAAGATTAAAACAAGTGTCATAGGAACTAGGGTTGCTAGTCTTGAAATATTATCTTATGGGGGTTTTGGGGGACACGGCGACCTCAATCCCGTGAAGAAATATCATGTTTATATTTCTCTAATTTATATTGCGTATTATTCATTGATTTCATAATGTAAATTGCTCCACAGCAACTAAGTGACACCCTCCTCCTAATCAGGCATTCCGATGAGACAAATCAGACATAACACTAGATACGCACTCGGGCTATTAGGTTTACACACTTTCTTCCAGACTCTACCACAAAGCTGGACTAGAAGATATCTGGGCAACGGGATAAGTCCGGTGGCAAAGTCATGGCATTCATTCATTCAGGGATGCCAGACATGTCGTATACATTGTAAGACAAAAAAAAAAAAGATTATTGCAATGCGTTCTACCACCTTTCAGAAATTGGCCCCAGGGCCACAACTGGGAGGGGGGGAGCAGGCGGGTCTCGTGCCCCAGGCGCTGGACTGGAGGGCGCGCAAATTTTACTTTCAAACCTCTCCTTCAACATTACAAGGGGGCGCCAAAATGCGCACTTGCCCCGGCCGACAAAGCATCGACGCATCTAGTGTTATGCCCTGATTGGCCCAACTATTTTGTGAAACACATAGTATATTTGCTTATTCCTGAATGTTACGGAACGTGAACAATTGTATATATATATATATACCCTATTTTAAAAACAGAAAAGAAATAATTTTCTTTCTAAAAAACGCATTAATAAAATGTTAGAAATCTGGTCAAGAATGAAATTTCCAAATGCGGTCTAAGAGACCACTCGTTAATTCTAGGTAAAAGTAATTTTCACAAATAATTTCAATGAAATTTTTTTTTGTCAAAAGATTCCTTTCGACGAATTAAGAAAAATCACAGAGTGAAATTATCAAGTTTCGAAAAATTTTAGATATAGTGGGTGATCAAAATTAAAAAGCGGTCATAATGTGACCGCTCGGTACTAAATGTTAAATAAGGTTTTCATTCCGTGCACGGTCCATCAAATAACAAATTCATTTTCTTGAAATTGCTTCATGAAATTCGCAATATGAATTCGCAGCGCTTTTTAAACATTTTTGTCTATGAAAAAATAAATAAATATTTTGTGTGGACACAATACAAACTCATCTAACCGCATCTCAATCCAATACAGTGATACCTCGGCTAACAAACGCCTGGGATTACGAATTTTTCGGTTAACGAACATTTTTTTCCTGATTTTTTCTGCCTCGGTTAACGAAAATTTTCTTTGATATGGATGTATGCACTAACATGAAACAGCCGCATCTTGAGCTTAATTTATTGCCAATCATCACACTTACTGTCACTCGAGCCTGATTTACTCATGCCCACCTCTGAATGATTTCTCTAGATGTACCTCACTTCTCTTTCTGACCGTTTTTGAACCATTTCGTGTAAAATGAAAGATTCCGCTAATAGAAAATACATTGGGGAAAAAAGCAGAACATGTTTTTAGAGCAAGCATTCTTTCAGCTTAAAGCCGGATTTTCCTAGGAGTAGAACTTTTGCGCAGCGTGAAAACGCTGATTGGTTAAGAACCTGAAATTCAGGTTTTTTTTACCAATCCGTGTTTTCACGCTGCACGCATCGTAGAAAACCTGCTCCTAGGAAAACCCGGCTTTAGAGTCTTAACCTTATCTTTTCCATCTGCATGTATCAGACACAGTTGAGCTGATCAGATGACAAATGACCTACGAACTCGACTGGGTTGTGCCAACACCTTCTATAACAGAAAGCCTCCGCGCGATGCTCGTGACGCCACTGAAGTCGTACATTTCACACATGGTCATTGAATATACGGCAAAAAAAAGGAAAAAAATTCGTATACGTCGGCCTGCTATATCCAATAGGTACATGCAACTAAAGAGTAACTTCTTGCAACATCTCTTTCGACGCCGCAGGTAAAGAGTTGAAGAACTCATTTGTAAGGTTATGTATTTCCAATCTCGTGCACTGCAAAAACATCAGCGAGAATGCAATACTATTGAAACTATTTCAAGTATTCTATATGGTTTATACTATGCTCAAGAAGTACAACAGTTTCCTCGATAGTATTTCTTTTCATTAACTGTTATGTGATCTCCATATTTTCCCCATTGAGTTTATATTTCAAATAAAGCCCGTACACACTGCTGGATGATACGTTTATGGTGTAAAACTAGCATGCAGAGTGCATAGCTAACTTCTCTCACCACAAATTACTGGCGAACCGTTGATCCTAGAGTCATACTTCCAATTAAGAAAACGTATCCAAATAACGTGTATATTTCACATACGTCATTCATATTGTAAGGTGTTGTATAGTTAATAAAATAAATCAACTTTTTCTATGCTGTTATCTTTTATTCACAAATCTAATTAGAAAGTTGTTGCCCGGTCACTCTCCTGAGGCCAACAAAAGAAAAATGCCAAGTTTTCAAGTGCGATGTTTGCTGATATATTTGAATTAAAAAATGAGAGAAAAATTGAGGTTATGTATAATGCAGCATAACTAGGTAAAGAAGCGTTGTCCGTTAGTTTATGCTGTTCTTCCCACATTTTCTGTGATTTTTTAAATTTAAATATCTCAACGAATATTTACTCACTTAGAAACGTGGAATTTGCTTTGTAGTCTCTCACAAGAGACAGCGCATTAACTTTCTAATTAGGTTTCGGAGGACAGGGTGCCTGTATGAAAATTTATTTTTTTTATTTCAATAACTATATACAACCCCTTGCAATAAGAATGACGTATCTGAAGTCTACACGTTATTTGGATACTTTTTTTTATCTGGAAGTACTAGAATCCCCTGTTCGCCAGTAATTTTCGGCGAGAGGAATTAGCTATGCACCCTGTATACATACTTATGTACTGTACATTATTTTACTAATTATTTATTACGTCATTATATGTTTCATCAGCCTGACTACCACCACCGACAGAGCCTCAGGAGGTCTTAAATTGGATGATGCAATAACTGAAGCTTATGAAAGGTAAAAGGTTCAATTGATCGAATTACTCTAAATAAAAGTATCACTAAACATTCATCATAGAAAATGCTATTGTTAATCAAATATATGTCACATGCATACGAAAATTTATCACGTTATTAATTTAATTATTTATGCTAAAATATTTAAATCCCATCCCTTTTGCTAATTTCTAATAATAATTATTTCAAATTGAATATTGTAATTAAGCATAAAGCTATTCATTATCACTCTACATAACGGGGAATTTTTTTAAAGAAGGATTCTGAATGTTTCTATAGTTTAGGCATTGGATGTGGAATTAATTCTGAATTTTCTGTAAATTTTATTTACTTCACTATGGTCACTCAAAAAACCTTGATTTTCTTTATGCAGCATGAAAAGTAAATTGAAAAAAGCATGCACATTGCACCTATAATTTTTTATGTGCCTAAATGTTATCTTTGTTTCCTCCGGTTTTTAACATTATTTTCTCAAAAAAATTTTGATTAGTAGTATTTATGAATTATAGACATTTTACACCGAACAAAACTATTATATAGTTATGCTACATATTATTTTGCTAATTTTTTTATTACATATTTCATCAGTCTGATTACCACCAACGACAAAGAAATAACTTGGGAAGACTTCAAGAATCTTCAAAGGTAAAAGCATCAATTGATGATATACACTGCTCATAACAAAAATCACTCTGAGCACTTTTCATACTGAAAAGATTACAAAATACAGTTTTTATTAAGGTGGAATACAGTGTCCAAGTAAAACCATAACAAAATTGCGTTAACAATTGAATATTACCGGAATTTCCATCCCTCTAACAATTACCGGAGCGGTGAAAATGATTGCTATTGTAAAAATACGATACAATTGTAAATGTGGATTTATTTTCGGATTAAAATAAGTGTCATAGGAACTAGGGTTTGCAGTCTTGAAATATTATCGTATGGGGTTTTTTGGGGACACGGGGGACTGAATCCTGTGAAGAAATATCATGTTTACATTTTTTTAATTTATATTGTGTATTATTCGTTGATTTTGGAATGTAAGTTGCTCCACAACGACTAAGTTACACCCTCCTCCTAACCAGGGATTCCGATGAGACAAAACAACGAAGCGTTACTAGAGATGCCGGACAGCGCGAATGCGAGCTGATCTCTCGGTTAAAAAGTCTCGCCACAAAACGCAACAGGTCTACAACAGTACAAATATTCAATCATTACACTTCACTCACAATTTGAAGTATAGATAGCACTGAAAAATCAGACAGCACTAGATACGTACTCGGGCTATTAGGTACACACACTTTCTTCCAGACTCTACCAGAAAGCTGGGCTAGAAGATATCTCGGCAACGGGATAAGTCCGGTGACAAAGTCATGGTATTCATTCATTCAGGGATGCCAGACATGTATATAAGAAGGTATGCATGGTCGAAAATAAAAGTGGAAATGACACAACCATTTTATTGAATAGAATAATAGAAAAACTGGATGTTTAGATGTATCGTCTTTTCGCCATTCAAGTTCATATGTAGAATTTTTAAACACCCCGTAAACACTGGAAAAATTAACTTACTTCTGATTAAAACTATGTATTTATATATATTTTCTCCAATTGTTTATCACGTTCTGGATATAAAACTGTATACATGTACTGTAAATTCTTCTAATAATTGTTTTATGCCTTCCATCAGGAAATATACTACAACTGACCTAAGCCGAGACAGTCTTGATTGGGATGACGATGCCTACAGGCAATTTCAAAGGTAAAAGTTTCAATTGAGTGAATTACTCAAAATAACAATCGCTAATTACTTATCATAGAAAACGCTGTTGTTTTTAAATATATGTCATATGACAAATACTTAAAAATTTATTACGTTTAATTATTTAGTCCTTCATGTTAATAAAATGAAATTAGGCGCACTTTTGTAATTATAAAGAACTAGTTATAATGCCAGGCGCTGTTCCCGGGTTCGCTTCAATTACTGGGAGGATTGAAAAAGTGGCAAAACCATTATAAAGGAATAAAGTTTTATACATATAATACTGGACAGCGTTAAAGAAGTGAGAAACTATTGTAAAGGCATGTACATGTGTGAAACGCATTGTTGTGGAACCCCGGTAACCAAAGTAAACATTTTAAGTAATTTTTGAAGCTCAGAAAACATTGTTACCCGATCGATTTTTGCACATTTCGGGCATTTGCGTAGCTATGACGAACTTTTAAAGTAGCCTATCGTTCAATCCGGGCACTGTTTCTTATATATATGCAAAATTTTTCAACGATCGGTCTAAAATTGTAGATTTGTATAGAGAACATACACACACATAGAGACAGACAGAAAATCAATTTTATATACTTGGTGTTCTGTAAGTGCTAGCACGGCTTTTATCGTGCACGACTCAATCGCCCGTCGTAGAGAGACGATTTCAATTTAAAAAATGCTCAACAGGCGTACAGAAATTACCCTGTACCAGTTTTAAGAGTGAAAATACAGTGTGTAACAAAATAAAAATCTAAATTTTTATACAGTCCTCCTGTGCTCTAACTTTCAATTAGAAAGTTGTTGCCCTGCCTCTCCTGATGCCAAAAAATCCCTGTTTCTTGGTGCAATATTAGCAGAGATATTCCAATTCGAAAAATGGAGAAAAATTGGGAAAGAATAGCGTTAAATGCGGGTAAAACGGTTTTTCCGCATTTAACACTGTTTATTCCCAAATTTCCTCCGTTTTTCTAATTGGAATATCTCAGCGAATATTGCACTAAGAAACATGGATATTTTTTTGGCCTCAGGAGAGGCAGGGCAACAACTTTCTAATTGAAAGTTAGAGCTCAGAGGGACCGTATAAAAATTTAGATTTTTATTTTGTTACACACTGTATTTTCACTCTTAAAACTGGTACAGGGTAATTTCTGGGCGCCTGTTGAACATTTTTTAAATTGATGTCAAAGTCTCATCAAAGTATGATATAAAAATCATAATTCTATTACGGACGGTTGGCGAGATAAAGGCCGGGCTAGCACTTACAGGACACCCTGTATATAGACCATAATAATTTTATATCGAATGTTGCAAAAAATTTGTCTCATTACTTTAAAGCAGGGGTCTTCAACGCATGGCCCACGGGCTACATTTAGCCCTCGGTGGTTTTTGTCGTGGCCCACCGATCATTTATAGAATAGTTGGAAACATTGAAAAAAGATCAATTTTAGGATAAATGAAAGAAATAATTCTAGAATAACTGAGAGGGATAATTCTAGAATAACTGAGAGGGATAATTCTAGAATAACTGAGAGGGATAATTCTAGAATAACTGAGAGGGATAATTCTAGAATAAATGAAAGAAATAATTCTGGAACAAATTGAAGACAACTCAGAATAAATGAAAGTAAGATTTGCAGAATTGATGAAAGAAAAGATTCCAGAATTGATGAGAGAAAGAATTGCAGGATTGATGAAAGAAAGGATTCCAGAATTGATGAAAGAAAAGATTCCAGAATTGATGAGAGAAATAATGTTCCAGCATTGATGAGAGAAATAATGTTCCAGCATTGATGAGAGAAATAATGTCCCAGCATTGATGAAAATACAGAATTACTGAAAGAAATAATTTTTTAATTTTTGAAACAAATAATTTCAGAATTAGCGAAAAAAATATCTCATCAATCAATGAGAAATAATTTTGTATTTTCTGATATAAAATCATTTCACAATCAATAAAAGAATAATTTCATAATTATTGAAAGAAATGATTTCAAGATATACAGGGTGACAGCTATCGACCGCCCAATGATTACACACGTGATTTCTTGTGAAAAACTAATGTACAAAAGTGCTATCAGTTTTTTGATCTGACCCATAATTAATGAGTTATAACGCTTTAAAAATTGATGATGTCACTTCAAAATCGCGCCAAATTCACCAAACGTAGAGATGTTTAGTGGTGTCGCGAGTTCGATACCCGGTTCGTCCTTGTCAGAAAACTTTCCTGACACAGGGGTACAACAAAAAACGGCGACATGACCGCCGAAAAAATTGTTACCGCAGTGAGCCCCCCATCGCGGTGCGTACCAACCTCTCGATGAGTATAAAAAAAAAAACAAGCCTGCCGTTCGGAATCGGCAATAAATTGTAGGTCCCGGTCTAATTAGCCCTCGTGTGCAGAAAATGACCGTGGTGCGACAAAAATGATCAAATGACCAAACGTATAACTTGGCATTTTTGGAAATGCCAAATTCTTTTTATATTAAACCCCACACAGAAATTTTTTTTCCTCACACTTTTCAGGAAAGAGAAAAAAAAATTTTTTTTATTAGTGAATCAGAGAGAATATGTTCTTTGCATCTCACATCGCCAGCTTTACAGAGGGTATAGAAAAGCGTTCAGTCATTTTGTTTTATCCTCCAGAAAGTACCGAGTCTATTTTATTTATTTATTTATTTTGGATTATAATTTCTAATTTGATGGCGTTCAGCATACGAGAATATTGTGACATGCACCTTATATTAGGTGCACGTCACTCACACTTCCGGCACAACTCACTCGGTAGTAAATTAGACATGGCGATAGATCGAAGTTGTGCTCGGTTTGAAAGAAAGAAAAAGAAAAATCTCTTCCTCTTATCAAACCTACCCTTGAAACATTTTGAGAGGGATGAAGTTGTTTTCGAATAATACACTGGCTCTAATAACTATCAAAAAACTAAACGTTTGCGAGTAGAATAAAATAGCCCAAATTTTAGGTCAGAAAAAAAAAATTCATGTTTCCCCCCAAAGGAATTTCAATGGTTTTAGGGTCTATTGGGGCTGCTGATTTCAAAACTGATGTTGGTTTTGCCGAATTGACTTTAGTTTTTGAGATAATGCATAACATCAATATTTCAATATACAAGGTATACGGAAAACTGGATGTTGTGAAGATATTTATTATTTGAGATGTTAATTTTTTTCAGGAAGGAAAAACTCATCTCTGCCTCTACCGGGAGTCGAACCCGGGTCCCTCGATTGCCGGACGAGTGCTCTGACCACTAAACTCCTTCCTTAAAAAAGAAAATCATCTCAAATAATAAATATCTTCATAACAGTCTTCCGTATATCTTGTATTAACAAGTGAAGAGCGATATTCATGTCATATAGTCTGCAACCACAAATTTTTGCGTGGAGAGAAATATTTTTCTTTTTTTCTCTTTCAACTTTTTATTTACTTTCCTATTTTATTCACATTTATATCACTACCAAACATCAGTGATCTTTATGTAATGATATCAAGTTTATTAATGATTTTACACAGTTTCAATGTGATTTGTATGCTGCTTAAGGCATGAGCGGATCTAGAGCTCGCTGTTGGGAGGGGGATTTTGTAACATAAATATAAATAAGTAAAATGAGTTATACACTGTGAATAGAAGGGCCATTTTGTCTCGTATTTTCCGGATTAGTCTCGTTATTTGTTTTTTTCTCCGTCCCGAATTTTTTGAAAAAAATATGTGCTGTTTTTTCCTATTTTTCAGTCAAAGTTTTCTTGAATTTGTTATCTAATCAAAAACGTTGATGCAGGTAATTTTCAACGCAATATTACCATATAAAATTTCCGAAAATTTCATGAATCATCGCATTTTTTTTGGTGGAGAAATCGGTGTTATCCCCCCCATAGATCCGCGACTGGCTTATGGTATTACCATAGAAAAATTCAACTTTCACTCTAACTCAAAAACTAGAGCCGATCATAGGCGGGGATAGACTTGGAAGTCTGGGGGGGTGGCACGATGATGATGTTGATGTCAATTCATATACACATATATAGATAGATAGATAGAACCGCTCACAACCCCGGACTGATGCAAAGCACCTTACTTCCGTTCCCTCAAAAAAGGCAGAGTTGTGTCGGAAAAGTAAGCAAAGATTTATAGTGGTGGCTTCCCTTGCCCCGTGCTCGCAAGTTTCGAATTACTCGCGTCGTTCTCCCCAGGAAGACAGCCATCAACCAATGCAACATACAAGCCATTTGACAAAAATGGGTGACTGAATCCAATGACTAGGGAGAAAAATTGCACGTGCGCCCAGTGGCACATAAGGGCCGGAGACCGCAGCCTGGGATTCCGAAAGAAATGTGGAAAAGACTTGTGGGCAAGAAAGAAGAGGAAGAAGCTGGCAAGTTGAAGTGGGAGAGCTTTGAGAATGATCAAAATACACAATACACAATGTATACAAATTACATATATACCGCGCCTCGACTGTGACGGAAAACGAAGAAACAAAGCCTCCGTCCACAGTGCTGAGCAGTTTTGCCTGACCTATTGCAGAGTATGCAATATACACACACACACACACACAGAATTCACACAGAGCCTGCACTGCAACGGGAATCATCAAACAGAGCCTCCGTTGACAGTGCTGGGCATTCACATTTGAATTACATGCATATATTATTTACTTTACAAAAATTTCCCTTTTTTTATACCATTGGGAATGCACAAAAACATTACTCTATGAAGGTAGCATTGGGTACAAATATCACCATAAACTCATACAAATATATATTCAAGGTTACAAATTACTATCATACTAAAAAAGTGCGGCGGGAACAATCAAATACAGCCCCTGTTCACAGTGCTGGGTGGCAGCGATTACATTTGAATTACCCACACATATTTACATAATATACGCTAATTACAAAATATAAATTCCCATTTTTATAATAATTGTTGATACACATAAACATTACTATGTACGTCACATATTCACAACAAATGCCATAATGAGCTCCTACTAATATACAAGGTTACTAAACCACCATCATACTATGAAATTGTATATACAAAAACATTCATAAATTATACAGGGTGTATTACTCAAATGTTATGGTTTAGGAGCCCAAGTGCGCCCCTCTATATGGAACCCGCATCCGTTTCAGATTCCACTTCCGAATCACTAGTGGATTGTTCACTACTTCCAGTTATTATCAAAATAGTTTCTTTATAATTTATCAGATAGCCCAAGACTTGTTGTAGTTTCCTCGTTGCAGATCTTTGTAAAATAATTTTCCGTTTCCACAAGATCTCTCGTCCGTTCGGTGGCGCCTGTAAATGGTATCCCTTTGTGTACTCACACTGTGTTACATAGTGTATCACGCTTCCCGGATGGCCGCATCTACACGTACTGGTCTGGCTGATTTTGAACCTTTGCATGTATTCACCGAATGGACCGTGTTCTGTGAGGAACATTACTATTTCTCTCGGCATGACTTCTTTCATTTTACCCACTTTTGGTATTACGTCGAAGACTTTTCTTCCAGTTGTGCATATTTGCCAATGGTGTTGCCATTTCTCTGACCCTTCTTGCAAGAGCAGATTTTTAATGTAGGATGCCGGTAATTTCATTAGATGGTTTTCATGTTGGTGTTTTGTAGCCTCTTTTGCGAATTTATCCGCCATTTCATTCCCCTCAATGCCTACATGAGCTTTCACCCATCGTATTGCAATCTTCCTGTGGTCCATTAGTGTTTTTCTAATGTCATGCACTAGGCTATAAGGGGATTCTACGTCTCGTATTGCTTGTATACATGACATGCTGTCTGTCTTTATAGTTGATTTTTCTGCACAATTTTTTGCATAACTGACCGCCATCCAGATTGCGTATAACTCTGCTTGAAATACAGTGTTGTTATTTAGCAATCGGCAGTTCCATTTGTCTGTTACTTCACCCATGTATATACTGATGTAGGCGGCCCCTACGCCATCCACGGTCTTTGAACCGTCTGTGAAAATAATTCGATTTGTTGATTCTTCTACATCTATGGTCAAGACCTGTGTTGGCAAAATATCTTTCACCGGGTGATACGTCCATGGTGGATGTTTATGCTCTACATCTGTAGGAAGATATGTTACATTGTTTATATTAATCTCGCGCTTTAGCCTTAAATTTGCTTTCTGTACTTCGTTTTCCAAAAGTATATGTAGAGGAGGATTGTTAGTTAATACTTGTAACGCACTGTTTGGTGTTATGGAATAGGCTCCAGTGATGAATAGCAGGAATTTTCTTTGAAGAGAGTCCACTTTTGTTCTTAGTTGTTGTTTGGGATCACCGAACCATGCGATAACACCATATGCTATAATGCGGATGGCGACCACTTTATAAAGCGTATTTCTAATTTTCGTATTAATGTCCCATGCAGGACCAGCCATTCTTTTAAAATTTATACACATATATACATTAGATCAGTCCACTCAACCTTTGACGCTGGGGAGGGGGGGGGACAATGCTCCCCCAAGCCCCCCCCCCGTGTCTCCGCCTATGAAGCCCATGTGATAAAACCAATGTTTGTCAGATTCGGAATCAGCGCCCCAGAAGCACCCTAAAATCACTGAAATATCCTTGAGAACAAAATCAGTGTTGTTCAACCTGTAATCTGATTAAAACGACAACGTAAAATAGCGATCACGCAGTAAACACGTACGCACTGTTTGCACCTTCCCTCAAAAAATTTGACTTGATAGTGAAGGCAAACAAATTGCCACATTTGGGCAAAAAAGTGTTGATGTGGCTAAAAAAAAATTTCACACAGATCTCATTTAGCTAACGCTATACAAATCTGGTGATAATTTTGCCAACATAATGGGCGAAGCTTACACGTAAGGTGTACGTAATAACAAGGTTATAGTATCACACTACATGGAGAGAAAAAGCGCCAATCGTGAAAGAAGAAGACCGAACTTGGCTTCTAATGGGATTGAATGTTTCAGTTCATTTTCAAGAAGTGACAACCCGCTGCTGGCAGAGAAATGTACTTTCGTTCAGAGTTCGGCACATAACTGACCGTTAGAAAAATGACACGTCGCAAAATTTCAAAAGCTTATAACGCACTTAATATTCTCCTATCCAAAAACGGAAAACACTTTTCTGGATTAGTTTTTCACAAAGAATCACGTGTGTAATCATTGGGCGGTCGATAGTTGCCACCCTGTATAGAGAAGAAAAATAATTTCTGAATTACCGAAATATATAATTACAGAATCATTGAAGTGAATTCAAATCAAAATTAATCTAAGAATTAATTAATTTGATCAGAAATTAATCAAAAACTTTTTTCCAGAATTAGTGTAAATATATTTTAAAAACTAATCTCAAAATTGATAATTAATTAAAAAAATAATAATTTAAGAATAAATAAAAATTAATTCATGGCCCAATTTTCTCCTTCTATCAAGATGTCACTAAATTACATCAGCTTCGGGGGAAGTTTGAATTTGGCCCGCCGCGTCTGAAAGGTTGAAGACCCGTGCTTTAAAAAGCATAGTTTCCCAAACTTTTTTTTCCATCACCACCATCATCAAAATTTTTTCCTTCTCATCACCTCCAACTCTCAAAAAAAAACCAATAGAATCTTATACTAAACCCATATTTTCCACACTGACCTTTCCATCCCTCCTGAACCGCATCGCTCAGAAGGTACTGGCGAGAAATTCGGATGATCTCTATTTGACGAATGGGCGAAAAATATGGTAATCGTGTCCTAACCTAACCGCAATTTAAAGAAAGGTAAAGTAGTCGAAGGAGAAAAAACAAATGAGAGAGAGAGAGAAAAGGTATAATATATATATTATATTATATATTATATACATAAGTGCAGATAAGAGATAGTAGATAAGAGAGAATGTAGTTTTTCATTGCATCCAACCACTTCTCTTTTGCTCTTATACGTATATACATGGTGTTTCAAAAAGAATCATCCGATTTAAAAAAATCATAACTATTCGGCTTTTAATTCGTTTTGATCGAATAATGCATAGGTAGAAAGAGGGAAAGAGGGAAATCTCGATTTTCACGCAGTTGTCGACAGGTAGCGCTAACGCTCTTCCTTCGGCCGCTACTTCAGTGTTTGTCAAGATGGCGACTGCACAACAGAAATCGTTTTGTGTTCTCAGCTTCGCGAAATGTGAGTCCTTAACAATTGTTCATCGCGCTTGTCGTCGGCAATACTCTGGTGTTGAACTTCCTACCGCTCAGAGCATTAGGCGATGGGATAAACAATTCCGAAATACGGGTTGTCTGTGTAAAAGGAAATCCCCTGGCCGTCCCCGCATGTCAGACGAAAATGTGGAGCGCATCCGACAGAGTTTCACACGTAGTTCACAGAAATCCGCTCGTAGAGGATGCAAACATACTCGCAAAAGTTTGGGACAAATTTAACTACCGTATAGACATATGCCGTGCATCCCAAGGTGGACATATTGAGCACTTTTTATTTGGTTTGTAAAAAACTTTATGAATAGCTATGTAATATAAAATTAATCTTAAGTGTCTATGTGTTCAATATTTTTCGTAATATACGCCTTTCAAATCGGGTGATTCTTTTTGAAACAACCCTGTAGTACAAGGATACATCATATGTGGGGAAAAAGTCGCAAATAATTGTATAGAAATAAAAAGCAGGTAAAAAGAACAACTTCGTATATAGAGGGTTACAACAAAGCCTTGCGGTGCTGAGAAGAGAGGAAAGCGCTTGTTTCACATTATTCCACGGAAATTTGGATGCAATATTACGTCTTTTATCGTAAAGTGGTTAAGGGACCATCTTGCCCACTTTGGGAAACACTGCTTTAAAAGAAAGTGATATTGTAAATAAGATTCTCTGAATATTTTTCAAAAGCTTAACAGGAAAAATTTACATGTTGAACTTCGTTTCTTCAATTTTTAATCGTATTTTCTCACGGAAAAATGTTTGTTTTGTATTTTTTTACATCTTAGATACATTACATGGAAAGTCATCCTGATGCTAAATTCAAAGCACCTTCTGACTGGACGAAATGAGCTGTGAAGGGGGTCAGTTAAAATCCACATCACATGAATTAACCATAACTCATTAACTTAAAAGTAAATGTTAATATGAATTCAGAAACCTAGAAAAATTTATAAAAAAAAACAAAAATTAATCAATAAAAGATATTCTAATTTTGAATGGTGTTATTTTTTGTTGTTTCTTTCTATGGGATGCGTGGAAAGATTATTCCTTCCGAAGAACCAGTCAATAAACTTTATATGTGTGTTGTGAATTTCAGATTAAAATTCAAATCACACAATTATGTTCAATTTCAGATCAGTTGTACAGTGTGTCTCAAATTGTTTGCCCTAAGGACTATCTCTACAACAGTTGGCTTTAGAAATGTATACTTCTAATTACAAAAAGTTTTCAAAAGACATGTGGCTTTTCAAGATATCATAACTTTTTTGAGGGTCATATACATAAAAGAATATATAAAATAACTTTTTATACAGTCCCTGTGTAGTGACGGACTCGCATCGCAAGGATTCGGGTTCAAACCCCACCGTCGCAGCAGTGGTTGCCGGCTGAAGTTGGTTTTCTGTGGTTCCCAACTTCAAGCCGCGAATGCGAGCAGATCTCCCCGTTAAAAGTCTCGCCGCAAAGAGGAACAGGCCTACACAACGTTTCAATTATTCATGCATTACACTCCACTCACTATGAGTTGAGAAAAAACTCATAGTTTAAAAATTGATTGCAGATGGCAGCACTACACATAACAAGCATTACACAGAAAAAAACTTCGCAGAAGGTTCACTATACATAATACACACACATTCCAACATGTACCAATTCGTTAGAAGTTCGCAGAGGAATATAGACGAGGTGCATGTCTGGTTTAGTAGTAGTAGTCCCCGTGTACCAAAACTTCCAATTAGTGAAATGTAGATCCTGCTCCGAAATGTCATCCATATTTTTATATACAGTGAAACCTGTACGAGACGGAACGTCAAGGGACTAAAATAATATTCCGTTTTAGACAGATTTCCGTTTTGTAAAGGTGCAAATAAAAAGCACTAATCATTGAGCGGACTATATGTTGATTCCGTTTAAGACAGGTTTCCGTCTCATACAGTGTCCGTCTTGGACACGTTTCACTGTACAATATTTTTATGGAGATACTTGACTTCGAATTTTTCAGCATTTACACTAATGATTGAGGGTGTGACTCGCAAATTGCGAAAACGTAAATTAAACTCAAAGAGTAAAAATTTTGAAAAAAATGTAATTGTGATTAAAAAGATCAGTAGTTTCACTCTTCAATAATTTTAATGATGAAGCCTTCCCAATCAAGTTGTTTCACAATCAAACCATCTTTTCATTTGCGTTTATTATGTGACTAGTGGTCAGCCGCGGACCTAAGGTAATATGTTGGGAGGGGCGATTTATTGTTTAGGTTCCCAGTAATACTGGCGGAGATAACTTGGAAGTCTAGGGGGGGGGGGGGGCACGGTCATTATTGCTGGGGGGGGCGCATGATGATGACGGTGTCAATTCATATATACATATATACATTAGATCAGTCGACTCCACTTTTGATCCCCCCCCCCCGTATCTCCGCCCATGCCGAGGAGATAGACTCGGAAGTCTGGGAGAGCAAGGTCATTATTGCTGGGGGGGGGGGGGGCACGATGATGATGATGATGTCAATTCCTACACAACATATACATTAGATCTGCCCACTCCCTTTTTGACGTTGGTAGTATCTCCGCCCATGATGCCCAGTATCAACCCTATTTTATGGGACAGACGATTTTTCCTATATTATCCAGCTCTTGGGAGGGGCGATCACATGATATATACAATTTTTTTGTAAATGATTTCCTACATTTCACCAATTTGTTGTTTTGTCACACGAAGACTGTAAAAAAAGTTTATTTTTGCTTTTTATGCAATTAAAAAATTACAACATTTTGAGAAAACGTATGTCATTCGAAAATTATTTGTTGAGATATTTGAATTCGAAAATAGAGGAAAGAAGAGCATAATGAGCTTGTCCGTTAGTTTATGCAGTTTTTTTTTTCTCCCTAACTTTTCTCCGATTTTTTGATTGAAATATCTCCACGAATATTGCAGTTGGAACCAATTGCGACCGAAATTAAACGTCGTATAAATGAGGTTCCATTGTGTATCGTATTTCTATATTAGCGGACAAATTTTTTGTTCCCATGGGTGTCCGTTATTGACAGGTTCTACAGTACCATGAACGGGTAAAAATAATTAATTGGTTTTATGAAGAGAAGAAAGGGTAATTTTTCCATATTTATCGGACTTGCCAACTTTTTTTGGGTAAATTAATCAAAATTTCTTTATCGAAACGATTGGTGATTATGCATAGGGATTAGCGCACTAACCTCTCGATTGAGTATAAAAAAAACAAGCCTGCCGTTCGGAACTGAGAATAAATTGTAGGTCCCGGTCTAATTAGGGGCCGTTCAAGTACTACGTAAGCAGATTTTCAGCCATTTTTGACCCCCCCCCCCACTCTTGTCAGCAAAAGTCAGCAAAACACTTACCCCCTCCCCCCCTCGATGCTGACGTAATACTTGAATGACCCCTTAGCCCTCGTGTGCAGAAAATGACCGTGGTGTGACAAAAATGATCAAAGTGATTATGCATAACTACCGGTGTGCAAGTCCGTAGAAACTTTGAAAATTCATAAAAACCGGAAAAATAACCGAAATAAAAAACGGTTTGCAGGGTTAGCATCGCTAGGTTACAGGAATTATTTTAACACAAGAATTATTTTTTCCTGTTATTTTAATTAAAATAACAGGAATTATTTTAATTTATTTTATTATTTTAAAAATAACTGAAAAACAGCCGATGGATGACGCTGGTGCGAGCGACTTCGTTGGAAATATGCAAATGAGACGGTTATAAGAACTTGCGCTCCACAACCAGTTCACCATTTTAAACCGTGTATGTAAACAAGGATGCTGAGTGCGAAAGATAAAGCTTTGTTGGTGAATTTGTTTTCATGAACCAGGAATCAACAACCATTGCCTTGCGTAAATTCCGAGTTCAGAAGAATGTGAGGACTGGAAAAGGGCCTATAACATCGCCAGGTCTCATAAAGCTTGTTTAGTGGTTTGAGGGAACTGGAATGTGGAAAAAATGGAACGCTGGAGGATCGTGTAAGGCTAAGCGCAAATTGAGGCGCGTGCAGCGTTCGCGGGACCCGAGTGCGATGACGTCAAAACGCCCCACGCGTAGAGAGGGGATGCGCATATTGGAACGCGTTTCAAGTGCACGAGCGTTTTCAAAAGGAAACGATTTCGGGGCCTGCAACCTTGGCATTTGGGAGGCTCCCGCAGCCTGGATATTATATATTGGTCATTAAAATTTACATTAATGAAGACATAACATTAATTAAAATATAAAGTACGGGAATTTGCTGAAAAATATATTAAAATACCGTATATATATATATATATGTATGTATGTGTATATATACAGTATATATATATATGTAAAAGTGGATTTTTTATTTTGTCTCTAAAATTTAATAAAAATTATGGATGCATAAAAATTAATTAAAATTCAGAATTAATGACAATTTATAAAATTTGGAAACAATCACAAAATTAGTGAAAATTCGCTGTAACAATGAATTCCATAATGAATTCCTAAATTAATGAATGCAATAATGAATTCCGAAATTAATGAATCCCATAATGAATTCCGAAATTAATGAATCCCATAATGAATTCATAAATTAATGAATCCCAAAATTAATTCCGAAATTAGAAATATCTTCATAATGAAAAAAAATTTAGAGCTAATGAAAAGTCAAAACCTTGGAAAGAACAATAATATTTAATAAAAATTCAGAACGAAATAAAGTAATTCAGGAATTAATTAGAGAAATAATTGATAATACCGTGGTTAACGTTGATATTAAACAACATTTTTTATAAGAGAATGCGAACTCTATCAAAATGACTATTTAATTTTTAAAAAAACCTGCCGAATACGAAGAATCGTGCGCGCGGGAGACAAAAATCTGCCGCCAACAGCAGCGCCAACGAGTGCGCGCGTACACGCGCTTAGCGTAGTGTCACCTCGTCGTGGCCCCCACATCCTGATGCAGGGTCCCCCAGGCTGGGATCTTTTACGTGCCCCCCGACCAGACTTTCACGGGGACTCCTTTATGATGAATTTATAGCATGGAAAACAAAAAAAAAAAGATTAAAATCACCCCGGTCCCTAGGGCTGGAGCTTTGTCAGCCAACCCCTTGTGGGGGCCATGCACCTCGTGTATCAATTTGTGCTGTCCTTCTGATTTTCGTTGGCCGCAAAACAGAGTGCTGCCCTGCTTCGTGTCGCGAACGCTGCACGTGCCTCAATTTGCGCTTTGCCTTAAGGCGCGTATACACTAGCGCGCCGATCGTGAAACGCACGACCCCCTGCAGCGGTTCTAATCCGCTCGTGGGTACACAAACTCTTCCTTTGTGTTCCTTTCTTTCCTTCGTTGAAAAAACCGATTCCAGGTGGGTCCAGTTAAAACAGCTCAAGAATCGTTCACAACACCGTACAAATTACTGAACAACCATTTGCGAATGCTTTCATTGCGAGATCCGATCGCTAGTGTATATGGACCTTTAGAGTCGGACGACCATGTTTAAGGAAGGCACGTTCGTCGCGTTTTGCAGCCGAAATGGAAGCGTTAGCGTCCAAATCAGCTGCGAAGACCAGCAGTGCTCATGAATCTGTCAGACGCTTGGTCTTACCACCAGCCCAAGCGTCTGACAGCTCAGCACCTCAGCACGCAATATTCTTCATGGAATCCTTGATCTGTACCTATACAGGTTGCAGTCGTGTCATGAACTTTTACCAGTGGATACCGTACAGAGGGAAGCATTTGCGAGGTGGGCTTTCTTCAAAATCTAACAGAATCCCACCTGGGTCTTTAACATCTTGTGGACGGATGAAGCTAATTTTTCGCTTCATGGCGACATTAATACCCGTAACTGTCGCATCTGGGCGACGATTGTGGGTATGGGGATATTTGAAATCCCGGCTGTATCGATCCGGTCCGATGCGATCAACCGAGAGGTGTCATGTATGCATCCGGACCTACCGCACTCTGCCATTGCTGGATTTGTGACTCGCCTGCAATGCGTTATCCCCTGTGGTGGTGGTGGTCATGTGGAACACATACTGCTGTAATAAACAATTTGGAGGCATTCTGTTCGTTATTCGCGCATCTTTCTTTGACTTGTATACTTCAGCTCCCCCTATCGGCTGTTTTTGAGCTTTTTTTTTCCCTGTCTTAAAAACATTCCCGTTACCTAGCGATGCTAACCCTACAAACCGTTTTTTACTTCGGTTATTTTTCTCGGTTTTTATGAATTTTTAAAGTTTCTACACGGACTTTTTGTCCATCTTGTATTGCGGTTATTTTTCGAAAAGAAAAAGAAAAAAGAAAGAAAAAAGAAGAGAGAATCTATGGGCAGTGCACCTATATACGTACAGTACATAGCGATTTTGGCTCAAATAAAAATACACTCTCTCTCTCGAGCTCTTTTTGTTTACCCCTGAAGGAGATTTTGGGGGAAGACGAAAAAAAAATCGACATGATATGTTATGACATAAAATATCGCCGTTTGTTTGAACGCATCAATATGAAGCGATTGAAACAAAAGGTTTTTTTTAATTGGGGGAGGCCGAGGGGCCCCAAAAATAGCCCCCCCCCCCCGAATGCAACGTATGCTTGTGTGGATTTGAAAATTGTAACAAACCGTACATAAACAACTGACATCTTTTCATGGATCTTGTTCCAGATACCCGGTGAGTAACGGTAAAGCCTCCTATGAGGCTCCTAGGAGGCCTTGGTAAGGTGTGGCCACAACATGACTGTCATGCCATCACAGGCATGAACTTACTTTTTTATTTTTATTTTCGTACTAGACCCCGATCGCAAAATTGACTCGTACACCTCCCCCAAGAATATGTGTGTGGTCGCAACAGAGAACGAGCGGTACCTTTTGTCGGCACAAAACGTCATTCAACTGTATACATCGCTCTCAAACTTTGAACAATCACCCAGACTGCATGTCTCCGCAGCAAATAGGGGTTGCCAACCTTCTACCAACTCAGGGCGCACTATCATCACTAATTCAACGCCAGGTCCTTTGTACAGGCACGGTAAGAACCAGAAAGCACCGGTTACAGTGACCGCTACTGTACAAAAGAACAGTCACGTACACCAGCGGCGAGCTCACTCTTGTACACTTGGCGAGCTCGTCATCGCCAAGGTGTGAAAACGTCGAGAAAAACGGGATTCCTAGCGCCAGGACAGTCAACATGTAGTTGTTACGAAGCGAGGTTTTTTGCGGGACCTCCTGATGATCGTGCTTGTTGCTTTGCAAAATCTCGCCATTGTGCAACTTAAAATGTAGTTGATGTCACTAAGAAGACAGAGCACCTAGCGTAAGCTTTGATCGGAAACATTTAACGACGATTAATGGTGATAATGTTCCTGTAATCCATCTGCAATTGTTGGTTTGCATCGGCACCGACGATCCTCAGCAAAGGACATTCCCATCATGAACTTTGGTTGAAAACGTCTTCCTACGACGATCGACAATAATATTTATGAGGAACCTCATCAGACTTTTTTTTCGTACACGTTTTTATTAATTTAATGCAGAGCCATTGATATAAATAGATACAGTAATATGATCAATAATATGATAATATGATTTAAATAGATATAAATCATATATATGTAAGCATTTTCTTTTTGTGAGAATCTCCCTTATGCAATGTTAAAATAAATGTGATTTTATACGTTTTGTTAACCCCACCGAGTTTCCGAATTGAAGTTTTTGTTGGTATTTTTTGTCTTGCTATATTTTCACCTCTTCCCCCTTTTCAGGTATTCTTCACTCTGGTGACAAATCCATTTTTATTTAACCTCACCATTTAGCAGATTTCACTATAATGACTCTAAAAGAAGACATATTTTCTCTTTCAAGAAACTAATGAGGAACGTATGTTAGAAGTTCAATTTGATTTTTTTTTAAAAAAAAAAAGCTTTGTAAATCAGATTCCACAATCATGACACCCCCCCCCCCTCCCCCACTTCCAATTCTGTTTTTGAAACAGAAAAAAGTTTGAGGTGCAAAATATATATTGTTATTCCATTGGGATCGTTGTCCCTAAAATATGCTTCACGGCATTGTTTTGCATCTTGGTAAGGTACTAGGTGGAAGAGCAATGATATGTCTCACCAAATAGATTTATTAATTAAATAGTGTGCCAGTTCATTAAAACATGCAATTTTTCACTATGTTATATATTACATTATTTTATTTATTATATTTATTTATTTGGGAATACGAATGATTGTGTGAACTTAATCAATCTAGCTGTCTCTAACTGTAAGGTAAGCTTAAGCCCCGTTCGAATGTGACAATATTTCGGTAGCATTGGGAATGCTAGCACCCGCTTGACGACTTTTTTCCTTCGTAAGGAAGGAAATGGAGAGCAGTCATTGGTAAAAATTCTTGAAGAATTTTGCATGGGATAATAGATTCAATAGATTCAATAATTGCATGGGAGATCAATAATTGCATTGGATGCTATTTCCCATGCAAAGCCGCTTGAAAGGCTTTTAAAAGACTCTTAGTGCAGCTTTGTTCCCATGTGAATGGGTCTTTATATACTGCGATTTAAGGCACTGTGGAAAACATTTGGAAAACGTACTGGAAGCATATTGGAAAACATTTGGGTTGGCACCGCGTAACCAGAAAAAAAGAAGTTCGGGAACTAGAGTGATCTTTATGACCATATGAAAGGTTCGGGAGAAAAGAGGTTGGAAAAAGGCCGAGGAGAGACAGAAGTCGCGAGAAAAAGAACGGAGTGAGACATTCACAAAAGAGAGAATAGGGTGAAAGTTGGTACTGAAGGGACATGACGGTTTCGTTGGGGATGTTGGCTAATAATTGAAATAAAGTGTTGTTTTCTCCTTTTGGGAGTTTAGAACCCAGTTATTTCGCCTTGAAATCGCAGTAAAAATACAGTCGAGGACCTGCGACCGATAAGAAGAAGACGGGGAAGTTTATTCCATGTTTTAGGAAATGGAAAGATAGCATCTGAAAAAGAGAGAAATGCGAGATTTTCCAGGAGCAAATTGTGAGTGGTCTTTTGTTGCCATTAAAAGGAGATGTAAAAAGAACAGTTGGAAGTTACGATTAGCTGAGCAAATTCGGAGGTTGATAATCATCGATTTAGAACCAATACTATAGGAAGCTGGATACAGCTATGTTTGTCGAGTCAGAAGATAGGAATGTAAAACGATTGTTATTTCCCGTTTTTCATGATTTTTCGTGTGGGGTTGGGCCATTGATTACTGTTCAAATCTAAAAAAAAACAATAGTGTATATACGTATAATAGTTTCAATATTTTTCCTACCAATTTTCACAATGTAACACTCCCACAAAACACTGGAGATTCATTGATGGTATAATTAATAAAACTGATAGTCATAATAAATTATTTTCCTCCGATTCTGATCTTATTTCTCTACCCCAAAACTTTAATTCCCATTTTGTTAATATTTCCCCACTCAATATCAACATAAATGATGATTTTAAGCAATACATGAAATCGAATTGTCACTCAATATACCTTTTTCCAACAACTGCTGATGAAATCTTGACAATTATTAAAAAATTTCCCACTTCTGGATCCTTTGCAGAAACAATCAATACCAAGGTCTTGAAAATTCTACCACATAATATTTTGAATACTCTCTCAGATTTAATAAATATATGTATGGCTAGTGGTAAATTTCCGAGGTTTTTAAAATCAGCTATCGTAACCCCCATTTATAAATCTGGAGATCCCAATGATTTTAACAACTTCAGACCCATCTCAGTTTTACTCTCTATCTCTAGAGGAGCGAGACAAATGTTATCAGAAATTGTTATGAAATAAATTTAAATTGAAAGAAAATTCAGTTAAGGAGAGCGAAATTTTGATTTGAAGAATAAAATATTCTGATAACAATTAGGGAAGCCTGCCCCCACCTCCTCGTGGTTCGCGCCGGGTGACCTTAAGATCGGCAAACGGGGGAGGTTTGGCTTAGTCGAAACAAAAGTTCACCCGACGAAATTGAAGACATGTCTGACGCAGGAAGTAGCATGAGTAGTGAGGTCTCTGAACCAAGAACTCAATTAAGAGCAATAAGCAAAGTAAAGAAATTAGAAGAGGGAGTCCAATCCCTGGGTCATATTTCCAAAGTGACAAAGTACGCTATGAAAGCAAAAATAGATGAAATCTTGGCGGAATTTAGGAAAGTTGCAAAGACGCATGATGAACCGAGTAAAGAGTTAAGGGAATTGCGTAAAGTTCTTTCTCACTTAATACAGCAAGTGAATGATCGAAAAGAATCCGGGACCAGTAGTGTCAATTGCAGAAGTCTGATTTAGAAGAAAGTTTTCAAAAGCAAATAGAGGAGCAATCACAGTTGAAAAGTCAATTGACAAATCTTGAGAATGCATTGAAAGAAGAGTATAAAAAAGAGGTGATATGAAGATAGACTATGAGTAACAAATTATTGAATTAGATATTTTATTGGAAGAAAGAGATAGAGAAATTAGTGAAATACAAAAACAGTTGAATGAAACTAAAATACAAGCACTCCATATTGAAATTGACTATGTGAGTAAAGAACAATATAATAAAGTCATACAGAAACATAATAAGGAAAAAGAAGGAATGAGGCAGAAATTTGAGATAGAATTAGATAAGATGAAAAAGGCTATTGACTTAGCAGAAATAGATAATGAAGTAAAGCTGTTATTAAATAAAGAAAGGGAAGAAAATTTTAAGATTAGAAAGGACCTAAAGAATAAAGAACGAGAAATTAAGGAGCTAACTAAAAAAGTGGAAGATTTGGTTCATTTGGAAGAAGTAAAGGATTCGTACCTTGAAGAAATACAGATAAGGAGAGAAATGACGGATAGAATCGAGGAATCGTTAGAAAGATCTGTGAGAGAAGAAATCGATCAGTTTGCTAGAGCAGGTGTAGAAACTCAAGAATTAGACTTAGCTGAGCTTTATAGTAAAAGAGTGACAACACAACATGCTATTGAGGAACTTTTGTGTATGGGAAAATTAGGAGAAAAGGGTATGGAAATGATAAAGAAAATTAGACAAGGACTAGATGAAACGCTTATGTTGGTTTTTAAAAATATAGGAGAGATATTAAAGATAGTAAAGAAAAAAGGAGAGGAATTTCAGAGGGAAAGTGGTCCTAAACCTCTTGTCGAAATCAAGAGAATGCAAAGAGAAGAACAAGAAAGAGATGAAACTCCCATATCTGAAAAGAATGAACAGGTTAAGAAGAGAAATCTACTTAGGATAAAACCTTTAGAAGAAACAGGAGACACATTAGAAGCACTAAAAGAAGATTTTAATCCTACTAAGGATAAAATTAAAATTAGGGATCATTGGACAACAAAGCGAGGAATTGTGGTGATTGAAGTGGAAAGTAATCAAGATATGGATAAAATGCAAAAAGAATTAGAAAGAATTGACTTAAGAGATATGTACAAAGTGGAGCAAACTAAAGGTAGAGATCCGAAAATTATAATACATTTAGTAGACAAGGACATAGCAGAAGATGAACTGTTGGAGGCAGTAGGGAATAAAATAGACGAGATTGATAAAGAACAAATACGCGTGATTTATAAACATGACCTCAGTATGGGAACAAATTGGATTATGCAAGTAAATAGTGGTGCTTTTAGGAAAATTATGCACAAAGCAACTATTCACTGTGGATGGAAGAGTTATAGAGTGAAAGAATACCTTAAGCCTTTACAATATTTTAGATGTTAGAAATTTGGACATATGGCTAGGATGTGTAAACTGAAAAGTATCTGTAAAAACTGTAGCGAAGAAGGACATTTGAAGTCTGAGTGTGTAAAAGAAACAACATGTAGTAATTGTGTGGAATTCAACAAACTGAAAAAACTAAATGGGATACTTCGCATTTCTGTACGACAGTGAACTGTAAACTGTATCAAAGAAAGATTGACAAACTTAGAGAGGGAACGAATTATTAAATTTATTAATAATTCAATCTTTAGTGAAATGAACATTAATGTTGTTATTCCCACCATTGTTAAAATTGTGAAATCGAGAATTGTAGATATGTAAATAATGAACTAAACTTTTTTTATGTTTAAAAGTGCAAATTGTAACTTGTTCTTTTAATAAATTCTGAAATTTGTTCCAGTCACGGGGTTGAGCGGGGACCCAGGACAGGGATAAATAGAAAAGTAACGTAAATAATTTTGTTTTGAATTTAAATAATTTTATGACACTGGTGCGAGTTGCCCCAGACCAATTTCTCTCTTACTGGGCTGGGTTCATTCGCAACGTCGCACAGTGGTCCAAATCGGGAAATTAGCTGGGAAAAAATAAAAAATGAAGTTTTTGCTTCGGAGAAAAAAACCATATGGGTGTGTAGAGAAATGTCTGGTGCATCTTGAGGTGATATTTGTTTCGTGATATTTGTTTACATCGGGGGGGTTCCGGGGGGTCAAAGGAGGGTAATGACTGACTCAGATGGGGCTCTCGCCGAAATGTGATGAAAAGCTTAACTTCCCTAGGTTGTCATTCGGTTGCATTTGAGTGGAACTATGAAATTCTTTTTGCTATTCATTTTTAGTTCTTTGTCCTTTTCGGTTCGATATTTTCCAAGCTCCGAGTAGAGGAAATAATTTTTGTAATTCGTCCTTGAAGTTTGGCTTTTTTTTGAGTAGTTTTGAGCACAAAAAGTGAGTTATAAAAAAAGTTTAACTCTGTTCAATCGTGAAATGTTTTTTCGGATGTTCTACATGTTGTTAGTGAACGTTTTGCATTATGCGTAGCCGCCCCCAGCCGCCCCTTTTTACGTAAGAAATTTTTGAAATGGCCTTATGTGTGACTCGTCTAGAGTTGTTTGACGTTATTTGCGCTAATGGTGGGTTGAGCTTGCCTTTTAAAAAGTCTGCAGACCTGTTAATCCAATATATTGATGAAAAGTCAAAATTCGAACATAGCCTGAAACTCAAGAGTAGTAAGTTTCGTTTGAAAATCAAACGTTTCATCAGTTTCTTATCAAAAAAGTGGAGATCTAGTAACAAGACCTTGATACGTTTCCTCGACAAAAATTCAGCATGGTTACAAGGGAAAATAGCTATTCCATCCAAAATAGTCCAGAAAGATCGGAGCAGACCTCAAAAGAATTTCGAAGATAGGGGCCCGAGGACCAAGAAGGCAAAAATAAAAAATCTCTTGGAAGAACATAGAATCAGCGAGTTGTGCTGTGCAGCACAAGCCAGTCTTACATCATCCGGCCAACGTACGGCCTCTAACATGAAATAGATGTCGCAAAATTTAGAGAGTTTGCAAACACTACTGCAAAGCTTTATGTGTAACTTTACAGTTGGTTTTACGTGCCAGTTACTGTTCACAAAGTTTTGGTTCATGGTGCAGATGTTGTAAAACATTTGCTACTTCCCGTTGATCAGTTGACGGAGGAAGCACAAGAATCCAGACATAAAGACTATAAGCAAGCCGGAGAATATAGATCAAGAGAAATTTCACGTCAAACAACTAATGAAGATTTGATGAACTATCTTCTTATATCATCAGATCATCTAGTATCTTCTATAAGAGAACTCAGCACAAAAAACTGCCCCAAAAAAAGGGAGCATTGCCAAAAGAGGTTTTGACTTTGCTGAAATTTAGCGAGACAGAAAAAGGGAGAAAAAAGCACATCCTCAGAGTCTTACAGTGATTGACACTACGCATAAGGTGGGTGCGTTTTAGGTAAATTTTTAATTTATATGCAAAATTACTGTACATAAACGTAAATTAATTCCGAGAATGAAATAATGTATATTTTTAAGTGTTTGTAGAATCGCGAGTATAAATTTGTAAAAATTTAATAATCAGCGGAGTTTTGTTGTTTTTTATGAAAAATTTCATTCCGATTTGAAATGTTCAATCGGTGATCAAGCCCCCAAATCATAGATTTTGTTTATTTGCACTGTTTATTTTTAATGTTTTGTGTTATAAAAGAATAATTTATTATTTTTTTGAATGAAAATCTTGATTTTTTTACATATTAAACTTCAATTAAGTGTTCCCCCCAGTTTTCACGGCAATATTTTGTTTAGAATGTGCTTTGGTATTACTATTATTTTTTAAATATTATTCGTGATAAATATGAGTGATGTATTATTATTTTGGGGACAGTCAATCAGAAAAGTAGGAAACATCAGTAAAAGATGGAAAGATTAATGAGAAATAAGTAATTATGTCATTGAAATGGAAAGAATTGCAAAAATGTAGAAAACGTAGTAATCATGCCAAAGTGGTTTTAAAATTACCAAACGTTATTATTATTCGATTATACTTCTCAGCCTGTGTGGATGCCTATTTTTGATGTGAAGCAAAAAGAATTTTTCAAAAATATTCATTACTTTTCGAGAAAACATTTTTTTCCTCCTAAATTCGCTATATTGACCACTGTGCGTCGGACCTTCAGAATTAGCGCATGCCCTTAGGGGCGGGACGCGTAAACTCGATGAGCTTACCCTCTATCTCAAAAATATTTGAAACAATTATCAAAAATAGAATTTTTTTCTTTCTTGTCACATTTCACTTTCTTTTCTAACAATCAGTTTGGATTCCTTTCTAATAAAAACATAGAAACTGCTCTACTAACATTTACTAAATTTATTGCTGAAAATATTGATAAATCTAAAAAAACCATTGCAATATTTCTTGATATAAGAAAAGCATTTGATAGCGTGAATCATCATATATTACTCAATAAGTTGTCATGTATCGGAATCAGAGATAATGCTTTCAATCTAATTGCCTGTTATTTAACCCATAGAACACAATCAGTCAAAATTCACAATAGTCTTAGCACCCCATTGGAAATAGTGAAGGGCGTTCCTCAGGGATCTGTCTTGGGACTATTATTATTTTTAATATTCATAAATTCATAAACATAAATGGCAATATCATAACTTTCGCCGATGACACAGTATTACTCTATTCATCTGACGATTTCCAATCTCTAACTAACCTAATCAATACTGATTTAATTAAAATCCGAAAGTGGTTTGTTGCTAAAGACCTTCAGATAAATACATCAAAAACCAAGTTTATAAATTTCTCTTCTCAATCTAACATTCACTTTCACCCTAATTCAATTTTCCATAATACCAATTGCACTATTAATTCTGATTGTAATTGTTCATGTGTCGAACAAATCACTACAATTAAATACCTTGGCATATACATTGATCACAATCGTAAATGGAAGATTCATGTCAACTACTTGCAAAAAAGACTACAGCTAGCAATTTATAAATTTTACTATCTCAAACCTTACTTGAATCAGTCGTTTTTACTAACTCTTTATATTACTCCTTATTTTACTCACTCCTACTATAAGATTAACTCTCCGTCTGGGGTTCTGACTACCTTTCAACACTTTACCCTATAACCAGCCTCCATAAGAGAATAATTAGAATCATCACAAATAATTTTACTGCACCATCAGTACAACTTCGTCAACATCTTGGAATACTTACATTACGTCAATTATATTTCTATAAATCTATTCTCCTCCTATTCGAAGGTCAATTCTCCTTGCCTTTAAATACATCTCGATCTTCAAATAGACTAAATAATGTGTATTCACTTCCGTTACCTCATAAAACACTGTTGAAGAAACATTTCACTTATCTTGTCCCAAAATTCTACAATACATTACCACCAGAAATCACTCACAATACTAATTTATCATCCTTTAAAAAATGTGTCAAGCAATACAAGTAGTATGACCAGTAGGATAGCACCTCTGGACGGCCTTGACCACAAGTGGGCGTGTCCCAAAATCGTGTTGTTGGACGGAGGTAGTTTAGGAGGGGGCGTGACATCATCTTCCTTGGCCCCAAGTAGGATAGCACCTCTGGACGGCCTTGACCACAAGTGGGCGTGTCCCAAAATCGTGTTGTTGGACGGAGGTAGTTTAGGAGGGGGCGTGACATCATCTTCCTTGGCCCCAAGTAGGATAGCACCTCTGGACGGCCTTGACCACAAGTGGGCGTGTCCCAAAATCGTGTTGTTGGACGGAGGTAGTTTAGGAGGGGGCGTGACATCATCTTCCTTGGCCCCAAGTAGGATAGCACCTCTGGACGGCCTTGACCACAAGTGGGCGTGGCCGTGTTGTTGGACGGAGGTAGTTTTGGAGGGGGGCGTGACATCATCTTCCTTGGCCCCAAGTAGGATAGCGCCTATGGACGGCCTTGACCACAAGTGGGCCGTGTTGTTGGACGGAGGTAGTTTTGGAGGGGGGCGTGGCGGCCATATTGGTTGGTCGTGTTGTTCCACTATGGGTTTCACGTGACCCAGAGGGCGCTACTCATTCAATCCCTCTCCCTACAGAACACTTGTTGTCACGTGACCACGTTACTGAACTTGCGATCACGTGACCCTTCTTGGATGGACTTGTCCATGTCGCCACTAGATGGCAGCACTATTTTAATTGATTTTAATCATCCATTTTTTTTCAATTTTAAAAGTGTTAGGTGGTCTAGACCTGGGTTCGAACCTGGTACTTCAGGATGACAATCCACACCGTTGACCACTGGACCACCGACACTTACCAATACGTTCCTTAATTAGCTATAGTATCTATTTATGCAATATTGTTGACCCTATACAAGAAATTGTTATCGTTAACAAAAATAATGTTCCACGTTAATTTGACATTGGGTTGATCGAAGTAAACATGTATCTGTTACCATGGTTACCCGACATGCTGGTTGGTCACGTGAGTAGTATTGGGGCGGTTTGGCGTAATTTTTCGGCACGCTCACTAGTGATGGTCCTTCCTTCTGACCTTCAGGTCTCATCGCTCCTCCCCCTCCTTCCTCTTCGTGGGGGGGGGGATGATGATAATGCTGCTTTTCTTTCCTTACGTTGATGACGCTAATTAATCATTAGTGTACAAATTATGCTGCTTCGCTCTGGGGCTATGACTATTTCCGCCACTAGATGGCGCCACCGGAAATGTTTCCTATTTTCGCGCGTTTTTGACCGACTTCCTTTTTTTAGCCGGATTTCGCACCTTTCGAGCCAGACTTCCTGTCGCCTGGAAAATGTCCGATATATTTTCCGGATCTCGCACCTTGCGAACCAGACTACCTGTCTGGGAGAAATGTCGGATATATTTTCAAAATCGCGGTTGGTCCGATTTATTTGGAAATAAAAAAACTGTTTTCAGAGACCTTTCGAACCCATGGCAGCTTATAAAGTACTTCGTTCTCCAGGCTAGTGTGCTAGCCACCGAACCAATTAGACTTGCTAGGCCTTATGAAATAAGTATAAAAAAATAAAAGTAATAGTGCGTATAGCACATTTAAAAAAAAGTATATTAAAAAAACAACGCTCCTATGACAAACACATCGCTCCTAATTTTGATGATCTCAAAGTATGCCTATGATCGAGGCTACCACTCGTCCACGGAGTTATTGGTGAAAAGGGTGAATATCGTGAACCATCTCTACTGTTTCTCAATTATTTTCACACTAATTTTCCACAAATTTTTTTTAAAATAAATTTTAAAAAATTTTCTCAAGATGTTGATCACATTAATGACCATACTAGGTGGCAGCACTACCGATACATAAATTTCGTGAAAATTATTCACTACGTCGTTATAACAAAGAACTTTTATCAGATGTCCCGATTTTCTCTTTGGGCATGAAGGTGCTGTATTAGAAATGAATTTAAAAGAGAAAAAATTAAGTCGCCAAATTACGGCGAAAATGCCAATTATGGCACAAAACTAACCAAGATTTTTCTCTAGCTGTTTTCAATCCCCAAGTTGAAAAGATATAGTTCGTTTTTGGTTGATGATGCTAATTAACCATTAGTGTTCAAATTATGTTGCTTCGAGAAGAGCCTTTTTATAAACAAATATTCAAGTTAATCAAACATGATCCAAAAAAAACGCTCACTTCCCAGGCGTTATTATTTTTACCCCTCTTCTTCGGGTATTTAGGAAATTAAATACAAAAAATAAGAGAATATGCACACACACACACACATAAAAGTTTTCATTGTCAACATTTCTATATTTCCTTCCATAACGAAACGAGATTTGTAACAACACCCATAAAACACGCATGCTTTAAACATATTGCTTCTCATACCACATAAATAAGAAACATATTGTGTCTTCCCGCACTTTATTATTTTATTTCTATATTCCATTCAACCACTTAAAAATTATTTATTTCACTTGTTTTATTTTCATTGATATTATTTTTTTAATTTATATATATTTTTAGTGTTTCATTATGTCACTTTATTCGTGGCTTTTATTTTATCACTTTTGTTTTATTTTATTTTTATTTACTTCAAACACTTAAAAATTTATTTATTTCATTTTATTTTATCCAACTTATTCTCTATTTAATTATTCAAACTTTTATTCAAAAACTTTAATATTTTCTATTTAATTTTTATTATCTTAGTTTCATCATATTATTTTCGTTTCGTTTATTTTTCAATCATTCAAAATTTTATTTTTTAATGTTTCATCGTTTATCTATTTGATTTTTATTATATTTGTATCAACATTTTATTTTTCATTTCTTTATTTTTTATCGTTATTATTTCATCTATATCGTTTTTTCACTATCTTTGTTGTTTTTCAAATGTAAATCTACTTTTAGTTTTTCATTATATCACTTTACTCATGCTTTTATTTTAACAAATTTATTTTTATTCATTTCAAACACTTAAAAATTTATTTATTTCACTTTATTTTACTTTTTCCAACTTATTCTCTATTTAATTATTCAAACTTATATTCGAAAATTTAATTTTTTCTTTATTTTATCTATATGATTTTATTATCTTAGTGTCATCATTTTATTTTCAGTGTTAGCTTATTTTTTCTCTCATTTAATTTATTTTTATATTCCATTCAACCACTTAAAAATTATTTATTTCACTTTATTTCCATTGATATTATTTTTTTTAAATTCAAGCCTTTCCAACTTATTCTATATTTTACTTTTACTAATTATTCAAACTTTTATTCAAAAATTTTAATTTTTCTTCATTTTATCTATTTGATTTTTATTATCTTAGTGTCATCATATTCTTTTCATTTCGTTTATTTTTCAATCATTCAAAATTTTATTTTTTAATGTTTCATCGTTTATCTATTTCATTTTTATTACCTTTGTGTCAACATTTTATTTTCTTTATTTTTTTATCATTACTGTTTCATCTATATCGTTTTTTCATTATCTTTGTTATTTTATTTGTATTATATTTGTAACCATTCGATTTTTATTTATTATATTATTACACTTTTATTCACTTAAAATTGTTTATATATATTGTGTATATATATATATATATATTTTTTTTTTTTTTTTTTCCTTTTATTAAAATGTTATATGAAAAATCTTCACGCGTAGTTCAAAAAATGAGACAGACTACAAGTTTATTCAGTTCAAATATTTATGCATATCAAGATATCGATCGCATGCTCGATAAGTTTATACATTTGTTTTTAATTTAAATTAATTCCTTTTATCGTCGGTGTGTTATTGACAAAAACGCGAATGTCGTAAATTGTATTACATTTCGTGAAAAAAAAACACCATCACCATGAGGTTGGGAACGAGAACAGTTTCCTCTAAATTTGAAGCTGGGGTCGTCGTACACATACAGTGCAAGGCTAGATAAAGTGATAGTTATAATCACGGACACAACGATGATCCCGATCAAGGCTTTCCCGGTCTCTTCGCGGCTAAAAAAATTTCTCTGGGCCGTCACAGCGCTATCCTTTGGCACGTCTTGCATAACTCTGTACTTATTACGATCTCCACTGGAAGTTACAAATGCTAGCGGGATTTCAGCAATTAATATGCTTCATTATGAAAAATAGATGTTGTCTTTCTAGTGTTAAACTGTATTTACGTTGAATTGCGCATAAAAACCGTGTCTCTGACATGTCTCAATGAACAAAATTTTCATAACTTAAGAAAATATTCATTTCCTGCCGTTTTATGAAATATCAATGTTTCTTACATTTCTGCTGAAAATATTTCTTATGTTTATCAATCCGGGAAGTTACTCCGGCTTACGTACTATAAAATATTATATCTATATGTTTATTCGAGTTTTTTTCATGAATTTTACGTTCCTTAGCAGACATTGTTACCACGAGAGGCATGTTTTTTTCGAATAGTGATGAGAATAAGAAAAGGCTAAAAATAATCTACTGTATCCGATATGACTGGTGTCAACTAAAGAGTGGACATGACATTTTAACTTTTATTCTTTCTCGCACCAATTTTCTCAGAAGCATCTGTGTATTCAATAAAATAATAATACTTTTATAAAAAAAAGGGATAAATAACATGAAAAAAAGTTAAAACTCATAAAAATGATAAAAATGTTGAAACTCATAAAAATGATAAAAATGTTAAAACTCATAAAAGTGATAAAAATGTTAAAACTCATAAAAATGATAAAAATGTTAAAACTCATAAAGATGATAAAAATGTTAAAACTCATAAAAATGATTCAAAAAAAAAATAATCAAAAAATTATCAAAATCTTTGATATTGCAATCATCTGTATCCATACTACCTTTTCTATTGTGGCTCTTGTTTGGGGGGTGGGAGAACAAATCAACTAGTTGACTAGCACATAGTTTTTAGGTTGAATCCTTTGAAACCACTGTGAAAATCTATGAAAAACTAAAAGAACGACATGGATCCCATTTTGTTGAATTTGTGAAAATAATCTAAGAAGAATGACTTATATATAAGTATATATATAGAAAACCCATTTCGTTTTATACTGTGATATCCGGAGTACTTTACGACAACAGCTGAAAAAATCATTTCATTTCGTTAAATCTTGGAATTTTATGTGAACGTAAAATTGTCGTGTTTCTTTTGCATTTTTCATCATAAATTAAGAAATTTCCCTTATATATTGTGTTTGTATGTGTTTTTTCTGTGCTTATTTTTTATTTGACAGTAATTTTGTCTTGTGTTTTTTTATATTTTTTTGTTCATTTTGTAAATATTTTATTTATCCCTTAATAACAATGTAATTTTTTTGATCGTCGGTACAGGCATTTTTCTCTAGATGGCATATATGTTTCTCATAACTCAATTTTTTTCTGTATATATAAAAATAATAAATTTAATTTCATTTGAAATAGAATGTGTTAAAATTAGTAAAAGATAGTAAATTGAATGAGAGAAAACAGCTGAGAATTCGTTCATCTCGAGAAATTGAATATGTCGGAATTAAAGATTGGAAACCAAAAAACTGATTTTGGAAAGCATTCACAGTGAGAACTTTTATGAAAGAAACAATGGATTAACACTGAATAGTTAGGGAGGAATAATGTGTTCAGTTGGTCGTTCTAAGCGTTCCCTTTGAAAGTAATAAGTGTCACTCACGTAGGTCACGTTCTTAGTCACGATATAACATGCGATTTAGAAACAGTAAAAAAGGACTTTCATTTTGAAGTCTTGCTGGCTAAATATTCCTTGTGGATTATTTTTTTTTTTGAATCATCTTTATGAGTTTTAACATTTTTATCATTTTTATGAGTTTTAACATTTTTATCACTTTTATGAGTTTTAACATTTTTATGAGTTTCAACATTTTTATCATTTTTATGAGTTTTAACTTTTTTTCATGTTATTTATCCCTTTTTTTTATAAAAGTATTATTATTTTATTGAATACACAGATGCTTCTGAGAAAATTGGTGCGAGAAAGAATAAAAGTTAAAATGTCATGTCCACTCTTTAGTTGACACCAGTCATATCGGATACAGTAGATTATTTTTAGCCTTTTCTTATTCTCATCACTATTCGAAAAAAACATGCCTCTCGTGGTAACAATGTCTGCTAAGGAACGTAAAATTCATGAAAAAAACTCGAATAAACATATAGATATAATATTTTATAGTACGTAAGCCGGAGTAACTTCCCGGATTGATAAACATAAGAAATATTTTCAGCAGAAATGTAAGAAACATTGATATTTCATAAAACGGCAGGAAATGAATATTTTCTTAAGTTATGAAAATTTTGTTCATTGAGACATGTCAGAGACACGGTTTTTATGCGCAATTCAACGTAAATACAGTTTAACACTAGAAAGACAACATCTATTTTTCATAATGAAGCATATTAATTGCTGAAATCCCGCTAGCATTTGTAACTTCCAGTGGAGATCGTAATAAGTACAGAGTTATGCAAGACGTGCCAAAGGATAGCGCTGTGACGGCCCAGAGAAATTTTTTTAGCCGCGAAGAGACCGGGAAAGCCTTGATCGGGATCATCGTTGTGTCCGTGATTATAACTATCACTTTATCTAGCCTTGCACTGTATGTGTACGACGACCCCAGCTTCAAATTTAGAGGAAACTGTTCTCGTTCCCAACCTCATGGTGATGGTGTTTTTTTTTCACGAAATGTAATACAATTTACGACATTCGCGTTTTTGTCAATAACACACCGACGATAAAAGGAATTAATTTAAATTAAAAACAAATGTATAAACTTATCGAGCATGCGATCGATATCTTGATATGCATAAATATTTGAACTGAATAAACTTGTAGTCTGTCTCATTTTTTGAACTACGCGTGAAGATTTTTCATATAACATTTTAATAAAAGGAAAAAAAAAAAAAAAAAATATATATATATATATATACACAATATATATAAACAATTTTAAGTGAATAAAAGTGTAATAATATAATAAATAAAAATCGAATGGTTACAAATATAATACAAATAAAATAACAAAGATAATGAAAAAACGATATAGATGAAACAGTAATGATAAAAAAATAAAGAAAATAAAATGTTGACACAAAGGTAATAAAAATGAAATAGATAAACGATGAAACATTAAAAAATAAAATTTTGAATGATTGAAAAATAAACGAAATGAAAAGAATATGATGACACTAAGATAATAAAAATCAAATAGATAAAATGAAGAAAAATTAAAATTTTTGAATAAAAGTTTGAATAATTAGTAAAAGTAAAATATAGAATAAGTTGGAAAGGCTTGAATTTAAAAAAAATAATATCAATGGAAATAAAGTGAAATAAATAATTTTTAAGTGGTTGAATGGAATATAAAAATAAATTAAATGAGAGAAAAAATAAGCTAACACTGAAAATAAAATGATGACACTAAGATAATAAAATCATATAGATAAAATAAAGAAAAAATTAAATTTTCGAATATAAGTTTGAATAATTAAATAGAGAATAAGTTGGAAAAAGTAAAATAAAGTGAAATAAATAAATTTTTAAGTGTTTGAAATGAATAAAAATAAATTTGTTAAAATAAAAGCATGAGTAAAGTGATATAATGAAAAACTAAAAGTAGATTTACATTTGAAAAACAACAAAGATAGTGAAAAAACGATATAGATGAAATAATAACGATAAAAAATAAAGAAATGAAAAATAAAATGTTGATACAAATATAATAAAAATCAAATAGATAAACGATGAAACATTAAAAAATAAAATTTTGAATGATTGAAAAATAAACGAAACGAAAATAATATGATGAAACTAAGATAATAAAAATTAAATAGAAAATATTAAAGTTTTTGAATAAAAGTTTGAATAATTAAATAGAGAATAAGTTGGATAAAATAAAATGAAATAAATAAATTTTTAAGTGTTTGAAGTAAATAAAAATAAAATAAAACAAAAGTGATAAAATAAAAGCCACGAATAAAGTGACATAATGAAACACTAAAAATATATATAAATTAAAAAAATAATATCAATGAAAATAAAACAAGTGAAATAAATAATTTTTAAGTGGTTGAATGGAATATAGAAATAAAATAATAAAGTGCGGGAAGACACAATATGTTTCTTATTTATGTGGTATGAGAAGCAATATGTTTAAAGCATGCGTGTTTTATGGGTGTTGTTACAAATCTCGTTTCGTTATGGAAGGAAATATAGAAATGTTGACAATGAAAACTTTTATGTGTGTGTGTGTGTGCATATTCTCTTATTTTTTGTATTTAATTTCCTAAATACCCGAAGAAGAGGGGTAAAAATAATAACGCCTGGGAAGTGAGCGTTTTTTTTGGATCATGTTTGATTAACTTGAATATTTGTTTATAAAAAGGCTCTTCTCGAAGCAACATAATTTGAACACTAATGGTTAATTAGCATCATCAACCAAAAACGAACTATATCTTTTCAACTTGGGGATTGAAAACAGCTAGAGAAAAATCTTGGTTAGTTTTGTGCCATAATTGGCATTTTCGCCGTAATTTGGCGACTTAATTTTTTCTCTTTTAAATTCATTTCTAATACAGCACCTTCATGCCCAAAGAGAAAATCGGGACATCTGATAAAAGTTCTTTGTTATAACGACGTAGTGAATAATTTTCACGAAATTTATGTATCGGTAGTGCTGCCACCTAGTATGGTCATTAATGTGATCAACATCTTGAGAAAATTTTTTAAAATTTATTTTAAAAAAAATTTGTGGAAAATTAGTGTGAAAATAATTGAGAAACAGTAGAGATGGTTCACGATATTCACCCTTTTCACCAATAACTCCGTGGACGAGTGGTAGCCTCGATCATAGGCATACTTTGAGATCATCAAAATTAGGAGCGATGTGTTTGTCATAGGAGCGTTGTTTTTTTAATATACTTTTTTTTAAATGTGCTATACGCACTATTACTTTTATTTTTTTATACTTATTTCATAAGGCCTAGCAAGTCTAATTGGTTCGGTGGCTAGCACACTAGCCTGGAGAACGAAGTACTTTATAAGCTGCCATGGGTTCGAAAGGTCTCTGAAAACAGTTTTTTTATTTCCAAATAAATCGGACCAACCGCGATTTTGAAAATATATCCGACATTTCTCCCAGACAGGTAGTCTGGTTCGCAAGGTGCGAGATCCGGAAAATATATCGGACATTTTCCAGGCGACAGGAAGTCTGGCTCGAAAGGTGCGAAATCCGGCTAAAAAAAGGAAGTCGGTCAAAAACGCGCGAAAATAGGAAACATTTCCGGTGGCGCCATCTAGTGGCGGAAATAGTCATAGCCCCAGAGCGAAGCAGCATAATTTGTACACTAATGATTAATTAGCGTCATCAACGTAAGGAAAGAAAAGCAGCATTATCATCATCCCCCCCCCCACGAAGAGGAAGGAGGGGGAGGAGCGATGAGACCTGAAGGTCAGAAGGAAGGACCATCACTAGTGAGCGTGCCGAAAAATTACGCCAAACCGCCCCAATACTACTCACGTGACCAACCAGCATGTCGGGTAACCATGGTAACAGATACATGTTTACTTCGATCAACCCAATGTCAAATTAACGTGGAACATTATTTTTGTTAACGATAACAATTTCTTGTATAGGGTCAACAATATTGCATAAATAGATACTATAGCTAATTAAGGAACGTATTGGTAAGTGTCGGTGGTCCAGTGGTCAACGGTGTGGATTGTCATCCTGAAGTACCAGGTTCGAACCCAGGTCTAGACCACCTAACACTTTTAAAATTGAAAAAAAATGGATGATTAAAATCAATTAAAATAGTGCTGCCATCTAGTGGCGACATGGACAAGTCCATCCAAGAAGGGTCACGTGATCGCAAGTTCAGTAACGTGGTCACGTGACAACAAGTGTTCTGTAGGGAGAGGGATTGAATGAGTAGCGCCCTCTGGGTCACGTGAAACCCATAGTGGAACAACACGACCAACCAATATGGCCGCCACGCCCCCCTCCAAAACTACCTCCGTCCAACAACACGGCCCACTTGTGGTCAAGGCCGTCCATAGGCGCTATCCTACTTGGGGCCAAGGAAGATGATGTCACGCCCCCCTCCAAAACTACCTCCGTCCAACAACACGGCCACGCCCACTTGTGGTCAAGGCCGTCCAGAGGTGCTATCCTACTTGGGGCCAAGGAAGATGATGTCACGCCCCCTCCTAAACTACCTCCGTCCAACAACACGATTTTGGGACACGCCCACTTGTGGTCAAGGCCGTCCAGAGGTGCTATCCTACTGGTCATACTACTAATACATGTTACCACTTGATGGTACATTACATGCTGCGTCTAGTCGTTTTTGCTTTTAGTCCAACATCCAAAAAATTTATATTTTTAGATGCAGCATATAGATGGAGCACTGTTTTAAATTGCACTCCTCTGTTGCCATGAATTTTTATTTTAATTTGAATAATTTTTGATTTTTTTAGTTGACTATTCTTTTTTCCATACTAATTTTTACTAGCATTTATCAGAATGCGTCATTTTTTGATTGATTCCTTGGTAAATTTTTCACTCTTTTTTTTACTGTTATATGATAACAATAAATTTGATTTGATTTGATTTGAAAAAATACAAATACAAATACAAATACAACACCACAACAGGCAAATTGCCCAACGAGGTGGCTGACTTAAGAACATCATGTATCTCCGAGCCCTTTTTTACCCTACCTACTAGTATATAAAAATAGTATATACGTATCGCGAGAGACTGTTGAAACTTCAAATTCTTAAATGGGGGATGGGGGGAGGGTGATAGCATTTTCGAGGGGATATTTTGGTGACAGCCCTGCTTTGTACTGATCGGTCAGCCAATGAAGGATGCAGGAAGGTCGTAATTACAAATCAATGTCGAGATTGCTTGACAAGATATGCCAACCGACTTTCAAGAAAGGCCAAAAACCAATATAAATTTCATTGAAATGAAAATCTGGTGATTCTAATGAAAGTTTTCGATTTTAATTTTTGTTATAGTAGTTTTCTATAAGTTGTAAGAATTTTAATCACCTTAAAAAGAAAGTCATTTTGAAGGTAAGTCATTTCTTTCGGTTTTTCACAGTCCTCGACGTTAATCTTGAATAAGAATTAAACAAAACCTATCGAATTTTGCTGCTTATAATCCGCAGATGTAAACTTCAATAGTGTGAGGAAAAAAAGCCACCATGTATAGTTCGAAGTCGTATATACAGGGTGATCAGCGAATAAGCCCTTATTTCAAAATTAAATATCTCTACAACAAAGATCAATAGAATTATGCGGTAAACGGTACGTTTATTGGCAAAACTGTAAGAATGTTGTACAGAAATTTTGAAAATTTAGTTTTTTTTTTAATTTTTTAAAATTCAAAAAAAAAAAAAAAAACTGGAGATTTTGGGGTTCCGAAAACCCTCATTTGTGTGAAGAGAAACCACTGCATTCGCCTAAAGTTACTGCATGGGCTGCGGTATGCGCCAGAGGCATTATCGGCCCCTTCTTCGTGCGAGAAACGATTACTACTGAACGTTGTTACAATTTTGGAACAATTTGTCAGCACACATGGCGCATACCGCAGCCCATGCAGTAACTTTAGGCGAATGCAGTGGTTTCTCTTCACACAAATGAGGGTTTTCGGAACCCCAAAATCTCCAGTTTTTTTTTTTTTTTTGAATTTTAAAAAATTAAAAAAAAAACTAAATTTTCAAAATTTCTGTACAACATTCTTACAGTTTTGCCAATAAACGTACCGTTTACCGCATAATTCTATTGATCTTTGTTGTAGAGATATTTAATTTTGAAATAAGGGCTTATTCGCTGATCACCCTGTATAACCTAACATTAGAAATTTCATTTATCAATATAAAATCGCTCTCAAGGAGGAGAGGGGTTGTTTAACACTTTTGTACAGAAAATGTCAATTTTTATACTGGCATCTACCCATCTATAAATATTTGAAAAATATATGTTTTTGTAATTAAATTTTTAACGTCATTATGACTAATGAAACCTCTCTCAGAAAAAAAAGTTGTTGATGAGATGCAGTGGTTTATCCACACTCTAAAGCCGCTTGAAAATTAAAAGTCGTCATGCAGCTTTGATCCACACTAAGAAATTCATTTCCGACGTTTTGTTTTTATTTCAACGTAATTTTTTTGAAATGTATAATCCACAGACTATAAGCAGCAGAATAGGGTAGGTTAATTGGGACTTCCATGTGGAAATATGGAAATAAAGTAGTACCTCACATATCCAAATCAAAGAGCCGGGGCAGCGGCAAATCCATTTCGAATAAGAGAAATTTCGGATGCGTATATATGTATATTTGAAATGAGGTTATTTGGAGCTGATGAAGTACGGTACATGCGTTGAATCGGTAAAGCATATCGGTTATGCATAATCACCAATCGTCTCGGTAAGTTTGATAAATTTTGCAACATTTATCACTTTTACCAGCGATTATGTATAATCCTTTTAGACCCTGTATGCACAAACGTGCGAGTTGCTTTCTTTTCACTTCCGATTTTTTTTTTAACCTCAGGGATGTTCACACCAAACTTTAAGTACTCTGCGTTATCGTTGAGATTAAGCTGAAGTCCCTGAGGTTATAAAAAAATCTACAGAGAGAAAAACAACTCCTTCCCAGTGCCGTCTTAACGCATGGGTCCACCCGGGCGTGGCCCGGGAGCCTAAAGAATAGAAGGGCCCTCACGAAAATGAGATTTCGTTAAAATTTTCTAGAATTTACTTGGTAGGGCCTCAGAAAAACCACTTGACCCGGGAGCCCATGATGCTCTTAAGACGGCCGTTCTCCAGGGCCGTAGTGTGCTTTCTCGGGGGTAGTCTTTCCTTGGAGTCTCCTTGAAATGGTTATACTCGAGAAAAAGAAGGAGTTAAAAGCGCCCTCCCCCCCCCCCCATTCCACTCGGGGCACTGCCCAAGTTGCCTCAGAATAGTTACGGTCCTACCCAAGTTGCAAGGCCAGGTGCTTTTGCTGGTGTTTGCCTGCCTCTTCCGTTTCTTAGTACTGGGTCTGAAAGGGATCATTTCAAATGAAGTTCATGAGTTTTATAAATATGAAAGAAATCATACGGAAAAATATCACTTCAATTTAACCACTTTTATTATCAGTTTAGCCCGTACGTGTGCGTGCACTACACGGATTTTATCATAAAATTCAATTACAATAAGTATGAAGAAGATAGATCCTTTGTGATGAGTACCCTGCGTAAATGTGTGACGTTTTGTTTTTTATGTTTTTAAATCTCTTAATTAAATCAAACAAGTTGGTTTGTATGATTGTTTACAAGTTAAATAGCAGTAAACCCGTTGTAGGAAGAAAGATTTTCTGACTGATTCGTCCTTTGATATCCAACCAAGAGGGGAGGCGATGAGGACGATCACCACACCAAGAGTCTGATAATATAGTAGAATGAATCTGTCTGGTATTTTACGGGACAGCAATGACGAGCAAAAATTGCCTCCTCCAACACAACACTCTGGATCCGCACCTGGGGGAGGGGGAAGCTGACTACTGTTTTTGCACTGGTCACCACTAGGTCTAAGACCGGCCCTGCCGGTGTGTCTCTTTTAACACGGTAATATATACATTTTAACTATAAAATGTATAGGAACCAATCGCGACCGAAGCCATATGTCGTATAGATATGAAAGTCGTATAAACGAGATTCCATTGTATATCGTACCTCCCCATTAGTGAACAAAAATTTTTTTATCCCATGGATGTCCGTTATCCAGAATTTCTACCGTAGAACCTCACCCAGTGTAAGATAAAGAAAAGAAAGTTCGGTTTTTTTTTTGGTCAGGGGCGTCGGAAATGTTTCGAAACTGTGTGTGCTCGTCTTTAGTTTTTTTTAATTTCTGAATCAATTCTGGGGGTGCTCGGATCCATGCCACAAATTACCGTGGGTTCTTGAGCACCCACAGCACCCCCGGCTCCGACGCCACTGGGATTGGTGGAGTTGGCAGGGGAATTACCAGAACACGGAATTTCGCTATTTTTTGTCAAAAATTCACATTTATCAACTTAAGCATTTTCACAGGATAATTGCTGAATTGGTAGCGATTATGAAGTTAGTCAACTTTTTCGCCACCTCGTTGGGCATTTTGTCTATTCTGGCCTTTGTTATTTGTATTTCGGTTTATGAACTTAGTTCGTTCCTGATGTCCGTCCGTAAACAGAATTGTTCACAAACCGAAATAATATTTCCCATAGGAATCAATTTAAAATGAGCTGATCCGTTCCTGGGACTCCAGAGCCTTCTAGTTTCCCCCCTTTTACAACAGCTCCTGTGCATATAAGTTATGTTAATCATTATACCAACACTGAAAAAATTACCATAATTCGAAAGAGATAAAATGCAAACGGAATGAAAACGATGTCAGGGCAAAGTCTGGTTTCCGTTTTATATATCATCTATAATTTCACTGCCAAAATCTTCAAAATCTCCGATTGCAACACCTTCTGGTCACAAAATTACTCCAAGCCAAATTGATGGCTCTGTAAATCTGAACGCACACCGGTTAGACAATACAAGGCCAGACAGCTTTATACAAATACAAAAACAACGCCACAACAGGCAAATTGCCCAACGAGGTAGCTAATAAAAAGATGCCCATAACAAATATGGATGTCATATATTTCAAAATCGATGTTACGGCCCTGTTCGGAGAAGTATCGTTTTCCAAAGACTCAGAACAAAAACCAACATGATGGAAGCAGTTTCGAATCGTGCACTCGTGACTGACTTCCATGCCGAATCAATCATTTCAACAGCATCTAAGACAAATTTTTGAATCCATCCCAACCTCCACAAAATCACATATTTTTTGGTCTGTAATTTTCGGTAAAATGTTTTCATATTTAAGGTAATTCCTTGATTCAGTGGTAGTGAAATTGCTGTTGAATCAGGTGGTAAAAGCAAAATTTGATTGCTGAAATGTCCGTTATTTTTAGATGAGACAAGCTTAGTAATTTTTTTCACTTTGATTTGTGTATGACACAACGCACCGATTAGTCATACAAATTGAAACGTTGCACGATACAAAAATCAATGTAAACAACAATGAATAATATTGTCTAAAACTGTTTTGTCTTATCTTGTCTAACTGGTGTGCGCCCAGCCTGAAAGCTTCCTCACACGAGGATACTGAAATCAAACTCGAGTACCCTCAACTTGCGAGTTGAGTTGACTTGAACAAGTCGAGTTGCCGTTTTCCCTCACACGGCGCTACTAAAAACAAAGCCCGGGAAAATGAGTAAAAACGACACAGTTCACCTCCTTATCTCCATGTACATTATGAACGGGGTAGAAAAAATTAAAACTTTTAGTGATTCTAGCAGCGATGAAGATTATATTATGAAAGAAATTATAAATAATTATCATACTCCTACATCAATGGTTCTCAAACTTTTGTCACTTGCAGAGTGTCCCTTGTCAAATCCATAGTTCACCTGCAGCTCCCAAGAATAGTTCAGTGGATATTTTCACTTATAAAAGAACCCCTTCAAAGCACAAATAAATATTGTACCGGATAATTTTCCACAAGACTTCGAGATTGCAAAACAAGAAGCGGTTCGACGGACAAACACAGATTTATTTACAGAACAGCAATTTACACGTATTTACAAGCTAATCAGAGAGCTTGATTAAACAACTTTCTCGTAAAGTTTAAACACAACTGACTGTTCAACGAATCTCTATTCGAGTCTCTCTGAGCCTGCCATCTTGTGAGCGCCACGATATTTATAACCCCTGGAGAAACTTCGAGAAAAAGAACATTCCACAAAATTCTATTTCACAGTTTCCTAGTCGGCAGCTCCACCGTACGGAGGGGTTGAACCAATGTCTGGAGGGGCGGGACTTTCTGGAATGTTCTCAGCAATAGCATCCCTCTCCGATAAACTGAAACCGACATCAACCGATTTCGATATTTCTGAGAGCCATCGAACAAATCGCGCCATCTATCGCCTACAGATCGTAACAATATCATAAATCAATATCTCCAGCTCATTGCGACTTTCCTGTCACCCATCGTACAACCTCAACTGACGAAAATATGGAAAAATATTTCTGAATCGCATTACTCTGTTCGACTAGCATGCAATGTCACCGCCGGAGCATGGGCGGAGATACGGGGGGAGGGGCGGGGGGGCATTGTCCCTCCCCAGCGTCAAAAGTGGAGTCGACTGACCTAATGTATATATGAATTGACATCATCATCATCGTACCCCCCCCCCCCAGCAAATAATGACCGTGCCCCCCCCAGACTCCAGATCTAAATCCGCCTATGCGCCGGAGACTCCGTCGCGTAAGGTATTTCGTCACCAATACGCCGATATCCTCGTGTGAGGAGCTCCATAGAAATATACGGATATGTTGGATCGCTTGGATACCTATTCATCAGTCATAAGCCTTCAGTATCTCCGTGTGATACCCTTAGACACTTACTGCCAAGCTTTGTAAATAAGAACTATGTAATGTAGGATAATAAAGTGATGTTTCCAGAAGATATACTGACTGTTAGTTCTGTCAGATATTATTGCAAAACATGTTTGAAAAGTTCTTTTCTTCAGCGAGCTTCACATAGTTTAAACATTAGCGGAGAAATGGGGAGGGGGTATGGGGATGCCTCTCCAACGTCAATGACGGAGTCGGCATATGCATACACATGTTACCGCTAAAGCTCGAAAGCCGTTAATGTGCACATTACCTAGCTAATCTGCAGATTAACTGATTCGATACCTAGATAATATGTAGAATAATTGATTTCTGCACTTTAGCGGTAACATACATATGAATTGGCATCATCATCATGCATCTCTCCTTATCGTGCCGCCCCCCCCCCCACACCAACCTTTCATGTCTATCTCTACCTATGGCATAGTTTCCCAACCTTTTCTGTCAAATCGCCCCCTTCTTTGGAAATTTTTTTCACCGCCCCCCAACGCAATCTAACCCATAGGATCCTATGTTATACTCGTAGCTTCTACCACCCCCCCTGGAACATTCCATCGCCCCCAAGGGGGCGTTAACGCCCACGTTGGGAATCACTGACCTATGGCATGGGCGGAGATACGAGGGGGGTGCGGGGGGCATTGCCTCCCCCCAGCGTCAAAGGCGATGTCGACTGATCTAATGTACGAAGTTTTTAACAACTGGATGTTGCGAAGATATATTTCGGAAAGAGAGAAAATTCAACTGCCCCTGCGGGGAATCGAACCCACTGTAGTCTAGTGGTCTAGGGCGTTCACCCGGAAAGTGAAAGGACGTAAGGACGTGGGTTCGATTCCCCGCAGGGGCAGTTGAATTTTCTCTCTTTCCGAAATATATCTTCGCAACATTCAGTTGTTAAAACCTTCGTATGATAGCGGAGAGTGACGTCATCCTTGTGATCTAATGTATATTGTATATATGAATTAAGGGTGTGGGTCATAATCCCGACAGACGAAATCCCGACAGACGAAATCCCGACAGGTCAAAATCCCGACAGGGTCGAAATCCCGACAAGTCAAAATCCCGACACGGTCAGAATCCCGACAGGGTCGAAATCCCGACAGGGTCAAATTCCCGACACGGTCAAAATCCCGACAAGTCGAAATCCCGACAGGGTCAAATTCCCGACACGGTCAAAATCCCGACACGGTCAAAATCCCGACACGGTCGAATTTAAAAATTCAATTTCGCCGTATAAGCCGCACTTCGCGATTTCTGTCGGGATTTGAATTTCTCGCGGCGAGGGGCGTTGGGGCGCCGATGAGAATGATAAATTGCGATCAAATAAATTTTTCAAATTTTAATTTCGTCGTATAAGCCGCACTTCGCGATTTCTGTCGGGATTTGAATTTCTCTCGGCGAGGGGCGTTGGGGCGACGATGAGAATGGTGAATTGCGATCAAATAAAATTTCCAAATTTTAATTTCGCCGTATAAGCCGCACTCCGCGATTTCTGTCGGGATTTCCGTTTGTCGCTGCAAGGTTTGTGGCGCATACCATGATCAATGGAGATCAATAATTTGGAAATTCATTTACTTTTCCAACTTGGCGAAAAGCAAAGGATTCAGGGTTGTCTTTTTCTGGCATTTATCGATTTTTCTATCATCCACAAACACTGTTATTCCTTATTATTTTCTTTGAGAATTTTTCGAAATTCTTTCTCGCTCAAATTTCAAATAGACTTAAAATGTCAAATGATATTGCACAAAGTTAGACCGTTTCATGAAGATCTTAATTTAAAATTTTCAAGGTTTTCGAAAGCAATGTAATAGTAGAGAAATATTTTTATTCATATGTATAAAATTACATGTCTTGACAGCTTAATTCACTGATTCATCGCCGAGCCGCAACCACTGAAGGTCAGGCCCGTATCTAGAAATTCCATTCGGGGGGGGGGGGGGGGGACAAGGTGGTCAAATAATATATTTGGCCATGTTTTACCATATTTCAATCATTTTCTCTCATTTCGAAGGGACCGGATCCCCAATTCCCCCCTTCTCACTACGAAGCTATAAACATAAAATTCTGTCAGTAGTTTTATTTTATACTGTTGATACTCCCAAAAAAATTTCTTAAAATTCTATCTCTAAGTTGGTCTTAAGGCTTTGAAGAGAGTATGCAAATTGTGTGGTAGTGTAGTTGCATACAGGGCGTCCTTTAAGAGTTAGTACAGCCATTGTCTTCTCAACCATCCGTGGTAGAGATGATTTCAGTTTGAAAAAATGCTCAAAAGGCGTTCAAAAATTACCCTGTACCAGTTTTGAGAGTGAAAACACAGTGTGTAACAAAATAAAAAAATATAAATTTTTAAAACTTCTAATTATAAAGTGACTGCACCGTATCTCCTGAGACCAACAACAAAAATCTAAGTTGACAAGTACAATGTTCGCCGAGATATTTGAATTCAAAATTCGAAGGAAAGGTGGAAAGGACAGCATAAATTTGGGGAAGGAGCGTTGTCGATTAGTTTTTGCTGTCTTTTCATAACTTTTCTCCAGTTTTCGAATTCAAATATCTTAGCGAATATTGCACTGACAAACATGCAATTTTTCTGTTGGCATCAGGAGAGACAATGCAACAACTTTCAAATTGGAAGTTAAAGGACGGGAAATCAAAGAAAAATTTAGATTTTTTTGTTTTGAGCCACACACACTGTATTTTCCGAGGATGATATCACTTTCCGCTATCTATACGAAGGTTTCAACGGTTGGCTGATGCGAGATGAAGTTAGGAACGAAAAATTCAGCTGTGCTCTTGCTAGGAATCAAACCCACGTTCTCGAGCTTTCTGGGTGAGCCCACTAGACTACAAAGGCAAAGAATATCAATTTTTCCTTGGAACTTGTATGCGATGAACGGTCGGACCTAACTCAGGCCTCTGGAATCACGAAGTGTGGCTTATACGGCGAAATTAAAATTTGAAAAATTTATTTGATCGCAATTTATCATTCTCATCGGCGTCCGAACGCCCCTCGTCGCGAGAAATTCAAATCCCTACAGAAATCGCGAAGTGCGGTTTATACGGCGAAATTAAAATTTGAAAAATTTATTTGATCGCAATTTATCATTCTCATCGTCACCCCAAGGCCCCTTGCCGCAAGAAATTCAAATCCCGAGAGAAATCGCGAAGTGCGGCTTATACGGCGAAATTAAAATTTGAAAAATTTATTTGATCGCAATTTATCATTCTCATCGGCGTCCGAACGCCCCTCGTCGCGAGAAATTCAAATCCCTACAGAAATCGCGAAGTGCGGCTTATACGGCGAAATTAAAATTTGAAAATTTATTTGATCGCAATTTATCATCCTCATCGTCACCCCAACGCCCCTTGCCGCAAGAAATTCAAATCCCGACAGAAATCGCGAAGTGCGGTTTATACGGCGAAATTAAAATTTGAAAAATTTATTTGATCGCAATTTATCATTCTCATCGTCACCCCAAGGCCCCTTGCCGCAAGAAATTCAAATCCCGAGAGAAATCGCGAAGTGCGGCTTATACGGCGAAATTAAAATTTGAAAAATTTATTTCATCGCAATTTATCATTCTCATCGGCACCCCAACGGCCCTCGCCGCGAGAAATTTAAATCCCGACAGAAATCACGAAGTGCGGCTTATACGGCCAAATTGAATTTTTAAATTCGACAGTGTCGGGATTTTGACCTGTCGGGATTTCGACCCTGTCGGGATTCTGACCGTGTCGGGATTTTGACTTGTCGGGATTTCGACCCTGTCGGGATTTTGACCTGTCGGGATTTCGACCCTGTCGGGATTTTGACCTGTCGGGATTTCGTCTGTCGGGATTGTGACTTGTCGGGATTCGTCTGTCGGGATTGTGAACGGAACCCATGAATTAACATCATCATCATCATCGTGCCCTCCCCCAGGAATAATGACCGTGCCCCCCAGACTTCCAAGTCTATCTCCGCCCATGACCTATGGTTTAAAATGACTTGCTGATCCTTAGAGAAGCCGTATTTGGTGGCGCGAACTTTATTCTGATGAAATGCAATTCTTCAACCAAATTCTGTCGAGAAAAAAATGTAATCCTAGACTTCTGAAATATGGTGCTTTCAGGATTTATAGACAGTTTTGTGTGTTCGTAACCAAGACTAGTACGTAAACCGAATTATTCGCAAACCACGATGTTCGTAAACCGAAGAATGTAAAGATTCCGGAAATATCGGTCATATGGTCAGTCTAATCATAACGAACTTCCACCATGATTTTCACCCGTAATATATGGGACATATGGTCATATTTTTAAAATAGCATATTTGATGTCGCTAGTCGCTTTTCCACGTGGCACGTTGGCAACGACAACACTGCACTTTAAAAATACAAATTTTTCTGTGTATGTTCAGTTGTTGCAACGATTAGTGAAGTGATCATGGTGCCAACAATGGATTGTTTATTTATTTAAAATGAAAATGATATCTTCCAAGTTGCATCGAATTAGCTCTCGTGAGTTTTTCATGTTTCTAGTGTACGTAATATCAGATCAATGGATTTTAAAACTTGATATGCAAACATACATGTACATATATTGCCGATCGTAAGCATAATTGAATCTTATTCTATGAAGTTGTGATTGTTTTTTCAATGTCACATTTTTAAATTGAAAGAATTTCATAAAATTCATGCGACATACATGATGGAAAATCAAATTTTCACACTAGTAATGTAATTGGATGGTGCTAGATCCGTTTATTAAGAGGTGGGTGGTTCCCAACTTCTGACAGGGTCATCTTAACGAACGGGCTCATCCGAGCATTACCTGGAAGGAGAGGATCTGAATTGCATGAGGGGCCCTCATGAAAAAGTGACATGGTGCTATGATTTTCAAGGGTCGTGTAAATAATTACAGAAATTAAGTAGGCAGGTGGGGCCCATAGGGTTGTGAAGAAGGCTCTGAGTCTGATTCACCCATGTCTCTTTACCATGGCTTCTAGGGTAGGATATTTTGCAGGCTCCTAGCCGATTTCTCGCAGGGCTCTTCCATAGTGATTTTACAGTGTGAAAAAGCAAAAAATAATAAGCATTTTCCCAGGTCCCTTAGGCTGGAGCCCTGTCAGAACTACCCTTGAGGGGGCAATGGCGTCAGAGCTGTGGGTGATCAGCATTCATGGTAATTCACGGCACAGGTCTGAGCATCCTTAGAATTGATATGAAATCAAAATTTCCTATATAAAGCTCAAGACAAGCACCCACAGGTTAGCACTACTTCTTGCGCCAAGGGAGGGGGCCATGCTCTTTGGCCTTGATAGGGTTGTATTATCGCATTCCCTGCCTGCAGATGATGAGATCTGACACTGATTTTTGTCCAGATCAAATGTTCCTAATTTCAAACTGATTAAAAATCAGTAATGTCACCTGGAGTAACGGCATTAGAAAAACTTGGATGCACCCAACTCTCCAAGTTGGACAACAAATTTTCTGAAAGCATACACTGCCATTGTTATGAGCAAACAAAGAGAAATCTGGTGTCACCATAGAAGAAAGCGTAAAATGTTGTGTGTGGATTTTAGCTCTCGCTGATGGTGAACCTAATTTCCACTTCAGGATTATTTTTTCAGATGACAACATTCCATGTGTCCGACAGGCTTAATAACCACAATAGCCGAATTTAGGGCTCAGAAAATCCCCATACGGTTTTTCAAGTGCAAAGAAACCATCTCAAAATCAATGTGTGTGGTGCGAACATTCATGTGACTGGTCATAGGGCCATTATTTATCCAAGCAACAAAAGGAAGTGCGCTGACATTTTTACAAAAACTTTTTCAGTGTTGCTTTGATTTATGTACTTTCTCATCCTTTCCAACTTGTTGTAAAGTGTAGGAACTAATTATAAATAGGAATATATTTAATTTGGTCACCCTGTAAATTCTCTGGGTTATAAATATAAAATGAGACAAAAGAAAGAGCAACCGTATAATGGAAAGGAAATGGCAAACCTCCAAGCTGAAGAAGATAGTCGACTGAAAAAAACACCAATGGAAGAAAATAACTAACTAGAAGAACTCTAACAGGCTATAAAAGAAATCACCAAGGGAAAAAAAACGATTATTCTATAGCTGTTCCATCACTTTGCCTTGGGGACCCTTGATACTGTTGAGATGGCCTTCCATCATGACAGGATGCAATAATAAATAATAAATAAAGCCTGTTGAATTTTAGAATGATATTGATTGAATATCTCTTAACATGCAGAAAATTTTAAAATGCATGATGTCATCTGGTATTTGCATCATCCATTGTACCTCCTCCCCCATGGTCTCCACAAGAGTGTGGCTGACATGGCTCTAGCCCAGGGGCCAAGGATAATTCTTATTTTTTTTGTTTTTTCACAGTATAAATTCACCATATAAAGAGGCTCAAAAGATCCCAGCCTAGAGACTGCTTAAGGATTTAGGAAGTACCCCCTCAAAGTTAGGTTCCTGTGTTAGCTCCTGATCATTTTAGGTATTAATATGAGATACTAATACCAAACTATGCTCAGTCACCATAGGTGTAAAGTTATTGGAAATATTGGGAAGGCTTAAAAATATAGGGGTGAGGGGGGCTCGCAATCACCCTCAAACGAAATTTTTCTATGTGTGATTAATAGCTCAGGCAGAACAAATAAGCTTGGCTCCTAAAATATTTGGTTGGTGCCTAGATTTTTTTCTCAATTTGTCAAACCCTGATTTATGTTTGCAAATGAGAAGTATATTTACTAAGTGAGAGAATTTTTGTTTTGTTTCTATTGTTCTGATCATGTCCTACCATATTGTTCGCATGGAAAAATGTTATTAGTTTTCATATAACTTTTTTATCTGGATATGCTTTGAAGCTGCAGGAGTGATTTGCATACATTACCCTTTAGCATAGGGCATGCAGAATGCTTGATGATGTAAGTTGTAATTTATACAGTGAATGCTGTATCCATTGTTAGCTGAAAATTAATCCATTTTCGTCTCTAGGTCATTCCCACTTCTCAACGATTTTTGTAACTTAACTTTTTTCTGTTACGAAAATTCTCCCATTCTGACTAACAATACCTATAAAGCCTCAATCTGATAATTTTTTCCTTTTTTATTAGTTGGTTTAATGGCTTTCCCGTAGTTGCCCTGTACATTTATCTCATCTTAGCAGTCTAAAATATCAAATGTTTTAATTCTAAGCCTGTTGAAGGTTTAAAATTCATATCTATTATACATATATAGGGTCAGGTGGGGTAAAATGGTCATAAAAAGAGATGTTTTCATCTTTGAAGAGGTATAACCATATGACTTTTTCAAAAATAGGATATCTTTTGGCTGATATTTTACATTACATTCTTAGAGAGTATATTAGCACATTTTTCAAAAATATTTTTTGAGTGTAACAGTTTTTTTTCTGCAACTTTTTAGACCTCACTTTTATGACCACTTTACCCCATGGGGTGGGGTAAAGTGAGTAGTGCATGGGGTAAAATGGTCATACCAAATAATAATGAAATTTTAAGAAAATAGTCAGTGGGCATTGAAATTTTATTTAACACATTTATCAAACAATCATTTTCTACTTTTAAATTTATATTTTTTAATGTACTCTATGGTTATAAATCTTGGCTTCATTAGGATCTTCAAATACAACTGACCTCTTATCTCATCTATGTCCTTATTTTCTGGAAAGGTATAAAAATTCATTATTTTGGCTTTTTCAAGATATTCAACAGATAATAAATCCTTATTAATCACTTGTCTGATAATTTGCATTATTGGTTTTTGTTCTCTTCATGATAAACCAGCACCCCACACACACAGCCTTCTGACATCTTTCATAAAGTTTGAATAGTTATAGATTTGCCTCACATCTTCAAGAAAATTTTTCTTTGGCTATGGGAGTTAAATGTAATTTTCGCATATTTATTTTGTGGCAGTCAAAGTTCAACTATTTCCTTAATTAAGGTTTCTCCTATCCTATCCTAAACATGTTTTCATTTTGCCCTTGAGTTCTGTATTACTCTTTCGTTTACAGCTGAGATTAACGAGGGCAAGGTAGTCAGTATATGGCTTTTTTCAAGTCTCTCATCAGACACAACACTGATATTAGCTAATTTTGACACTTTCTAAGTTCAAGTCAGCCACTCATGAAGTTGATTCTGTATCTTTACTTCCCTTGGTTGTGAATTGTGAAAGTTCAACATCTACAAAAGGGGGGGGGGGGGGTTGTTCACATTGAGCAAGAGATTTCAAGCCTTCAATACTAGTCTCCTTTGCATGGTAACCGTGATTTTCTTCTAGAATCCTTTTGTCTTGACTTGTAAATGATCCATCTTCCTTAAGTCATATGGAATCTTTAACTCATGTTCTTGCAGCTCACATGATATTCTAATGCTCTTTCCAACAGCTAACAATACTAATGGAAGAATGTCAGAGTACTGTTGTATATTCTTTTCACATATAGGTTCAAACACCTACTTCCCAAGTGCATGTTTGCTCTAGAAAAGAAAAAAATTGAACTACATTAAGTAAAAAGTAAATTAAGTAAAAAAAATCTTACATGTTCAATTATATGTTAGGCAAAATAGCTCCTAGCAACTAAGTGTTAGTTAAGCCTAATGCTATGACCACTTTACCCCACATTGTTTAAATTACTATAAAATATGATGTATAATGATTACAACTTACCAGTGCATGGAATAGTGTTCTTGAGATACTTCTGGAGTGCCCTGTACAGCCAATCTATAAAAAGTTTTAGCAACTAAAATGGTAGAGAGAAGTTATTCAGGCACTCAAAAAATGGAACCCGAGCTTCAACAACAAAAAAAATTTTCATTTCCACTAAAATGTTGCTTGGCATTATATTTTAGGTGAAAAACTTTCCTACTAGCAAGTGAAAGTTAAAACAGAAATTTGGTAGTAATATCAATTGAAATTCTCAAGTTATGCCATTTTATGTTCAGTATGACCATTTTACCCCACCTGACCACTTTACCCCACTTGACCCTACTTAATTTTTTTTTCTTAGGTGAACACAGGTGATAAAACTCAGGTGAACAGGACATATGTAGGGGCCAAAATTTGTAGATTTGTGAATTAGAAGGAAGAATAGCTAGCTGAAAGTGAGGTAAGAATATTTTGTTAGATAAAAATCAGTTTGATAATTTAATAGAAAGCGATCTTAGGTTACACTATATTAGCCATGGCTATAACTAGGATTTTTGCTGCCCCCACAACTTTAAAATTTGATAATTTTACAACAGTATTCTTTGTTCTTACCTGACATTGCCACCCCCTAAATTTTGCCACCCGGGGCAGTTGCTCCCTGCCCGTCTCTAGTTCTGGCCCCGATATTAACTATTAATTTGTAAAGAAATCACATTTTGTAACATTCGGGTTTCCTATGAAAATATTTCTGAAATTGGAGTATTTTGTTTTTTAATTTCTACTTTTAAGGTGATAATTTGACTTCATGTGATTTTGCCTTTTACTTTAAATGTGAATGATTTCACCACCAGTCAGAATTATTTCATAGAATGTACCAATTGGAGCCTATGCTCTCACAATCTGTTCCCCCCACCCCACATTCATGCCATGCTTTAAACTCATTCAACCATTGTATTAAAGGTGATAAGCTTTCAGGATATTTATCAGTAGAGCTTAAATAAGAGGGTGGAAAGGTGGTAGGTGAGAGGAAACCCAAAGATAAGACTGCTTCATAATTGTTGAAGAAATCTTGTCTTTTTCCAGATTTTTTTTTTCTTTGTGCATGGAATTCAGTTAGATATAATGCCAACTACCACCACACACACACATACTCTTCCCCCCTCATTTTATCTAATAATTGATCTGCCAGCATGTCTAGTCTCAGAGCCCGCTAAGATTTCAGACAAGAAGGTGTTCCCCTTAATGATGCACTTCCTCATTTGAACTCATATTTCTCCATCACTTCTTTAATTATATTTTGGTTGAAGCAAAAAAGAAATGAATGAGAAAAGTTTGTTTTATGGAAGATTTTTCTGCATCTTTAGACTAGATAATTTGATTGCATCTGACTACACAGCAAAAAAATTTTAGTCTTTGTTAATCAATATTTGGGCAATTACTAAATGCTGTTATTCCAATGAAAGTTTGTTTTTGTTTAAAATATGTATGTAGTGTGTGACTGAAATTTAAATGGAAGTAATTGATTTTCATTAATGAAATGTAAGTACTTTTAGCTTTACATATTTATTTCATAGCAGAGTTAAACAGCATGATTTCATGATGTTGCATTCTATTTAATGAATTCGCCTCTACGTTGTTATTTCATAAATATTGCCACAAGTTTACTAAAATAAGGGTGTTTGTTTAGATGGAGAAGACTTTGGGTCCTCGGAAAGTATTACGAGCTCCTGCATTGAGGAGAGGCAGAGAAATTATACCCTTATCAGATCGAGTAAGTGAGGAAAAAAAGTTATTCATCTTTATGTAAATGGAAAATTTCATTTAATAAAAGTTCAAACAAAAGAAATTGTGACATTGTAATTTAAAGTGCTTAATTAATGGTAATGCAGATAACATTCTTTTAAGGGAAAAAAACAAAAGTAAATGTGGATTATATACCATTATTTAACATGTTTGCTTGTCTTTCCGCTGTTGTAGAATGATACCAGCATTCATTCATACTTTTTAAGAAGAAAGAATTTTCCGTAGCTTGTATAACATTCAAAATTTTTATTTTTTGGATGAATTATGAAAAGTATACTCAAGTTTCTTATTAAACAGACTTCATCTGTTTAGTAAGAAACGTATAACACTTTGACACATTATAAAAGATTTTGAAATTTTAAGAGAGAGCTAAGTAGAATTTAAAGAAATTTATGCTATTACATCATGCTTCATTATTTGTTTTAATATTTTTAAAAATGCGAGTAGACCTAAACATTTAAATTTTGAATCAAGTAATATCTAATCTTTCTCTGGGTGCTGAATAAATAAGATAAAATAATTATAGTATTATTTACAAAAAAATGTTTTACACTAGCACCATTGAATATAGTAGGCTTATTTCAAATAGTATTACAACTACTTTCAAAATATTGTTCTTTGACAGGATGTCAGACTATTTGGCTACCATGTGAGAGTGAATTATTTCAATGTTTCACTAGCATCAGCAATGATGCTAATTCTGTGTTTATATAATTGTCAGGCTGAGCTTTCACTGTTTGTTAATAATGCTATAACCTTTTGATTAGTTGTTTCCATAAATGAGGTGTGGTTTTTTATTAGAGCAGTTTTGTATGCTACTGAAATCTTGATTACGTCTGAATATTCGAGGGTTGTAACTTTTTTTATTTTTGAATGAAATCTGGGTGTTTTTGAATGAAACTTTATGGTCATAGGCAAAAGCATGCTCCACTTTAAATGATTTGTCTGTCTGCCCAATCTACAGTTTCTCTTATTCCTTCAAATTCTAGCCAACACCAATCTTCTTTTTTATGTTTAAAATGCCAGAAAATGAATCTGAACTTACACGGGTAAAGGGCTAATATCCCGGAAGGGTCAGAGCTTGGGTCTGGTCTATTTGACAGACTATGAATCATGCCTACATAATAAGTGTTTAAAGTTTGGTTACACAATTGTTGTTGCAAAAAATATTTTGTCAACTCATCCAATGCTGGTTATACTTCTGGAAAAAGGTAAATGAAAGATATTCTCTTTCTGGGTGGCAAAAATTTAGGCCAAAGACTTTTAATTTATAAGTTTGACTCATTCTTTGATTTTTTTTTTTTTAATTTATTGAATTTTCAGCTCAATTATGAATGTTGGATGAAGTAATGCATGATCAATCCGAAAAAATATCTTCATTAAAATGACCATGTCTATTCAGAGTTGGCAAGTTTTTGCTGTAATGGATAAAACTGTCGTGGCAAAAATAGTTTTTGACAGTGGCAAGAATTGAAAGAATTCAAAATTTGAACTTTTACTTTTATAAAACAAGTTTTGAGAATCCTGACTTTCTTTAGAAAGGTGAAATATTTAAAATAGATTTTTTTTTAACCTCTGGAATGAGCCGATTTCCTTTCAGTTAGACAAAATGGTTGGAGATAAATATGAATAAAAACCATTTCTGTGTGCCAAGCAGGTTGCTCATAATTAAGTTATTAATAAAGCATGTCTTTTCTGAATGAAACCCAACCAGAGGTGCAGGGCAAATCATTGGTAGGGCTGAAAGTTGCTGGTCGTCCTATATATACAGGACTTAGGCACATACACGCGAGAGGAGAGCTCATTGCATTGTTTTTTTCTAAATTATTGGGGGCTTCTGCCCCCTATGAACCCAACAACACATGAATGATAACACAGGAATATAGAGCAATGTCTATAATATAGAGTTCACCCAAGTATCCCCTAGGTCAAACACAGGGAACCAAAACCCAGATTCTGTGCCACATCTGCTTATATTTTCATTCTAATTTATGCCTTTACTCTGAAACACATCTACAGACAACCTTTTAAAAACTTACTAATATGGAACATTTAGAAAAGAGGACTGGTTTTTGGAGTTGTTTCACAGAGTGAGAGTGTAGAAAATTCTTGCTCATTTCATTAGTTTTGATAAGAGTCAGTGCAGTTAGCTTGTTGCAGTCTGAAGTGCTGATCACTAATTGATTGACTAAACTCACAGTATTGTAATTTTCAATTTTTTTGTGAAGATTTTTGTTGAAACTTTTTTCTTTTGATTCTCTTAAATTCTTAAATTAAGAGTTAACATTACAATATCTTACTATTTTAACATCCAATAATATGAGGACTATTTCGAAAGATTGTCAAAAGATATGGTAAAAATCTATAAAAATGTGGAAAATTTGGCCACATGCAAAGTAAAGCTACTACAGCCAGGATGAAAGTATGTAATAGAGAAACGAAATTATGTATAAATCTTTCATTCTGGTTTTTTGTAGTGTTATATAATCTCCCCCCTCCCCCCCATTGCTCAAGTTGAATTTAAATTTTGGTTGTCGTGATTATATCCCAACCTCATAAGAAATGTTATTTTATTCAATAATATTTATGCATAAACAGACAACTGAGAGAGAATGAAAAGGTGAAGAAAAAAGAAAAGTTTTTTTTTTTTTGAGAAAAATGAGCTTGTTAAAAGCATGCTTAACTAATCATCTGGTCGATTAATTTCTCCATCCCCTTTTTTGGAAGTTTGAAGCTGATAAAATATATGTGTTGAATAACACTTTTATGAAAATACATTGAAACTGAGTTCATCATCTTAGCTGTTTTTCAAAATCAACAAAAAAAGTTTAATAATTGAAGTAACTAATAATTAGTTTTCTAAATTATGCTGAAAATCGGCATGACGTCCTATTTCAGCATAGCCAGATGACTGGTTAAACAGTTTTGCTCAAGATATACACCCTGTGCATGAAAGAGCTCTCACAAGTGATATATTCTCTTCAATGATATTATAGAAATATGATAAAACTGAACAGTGAAAAATGTGTTTATCGAAATTGTAGTTCTAACGATTGATAATTTCATAACACTCATAATGTAACATGTAAAAAAAAAAAGTAAAATAGGCCTACAACTTTTGCTGTTTTTTCCGTTTTTGCCACTGTCCATCACCCGGTAAAAGTGAATTTTCGCCGGCAAAAACTCAACCCTGATAGAAAGTAATAGAGCGCTGGAAAGTTCTAAAACCACTAAGTTGAACTGTACAGCGCGGAGAAATCAAATGCAGAAAGGAATGTTCTTTTGATCAAAGCGGACTGTCTTACTAATCACATTCATTGAGACACGCATGTGCTACCATTGTTTCCACTTTCGCAGAAGCCCGAAAACCACAGTGAACACCAACAATACATCCGGAAAATTTAGTACGAAAATGATAGAAAATGGCCGATCTGTAATACAAAAAGCCGAGACTGAACTTGGGTAAAGAAAAAATGTCAGTGTCCGGGTTAGGAATTTTCTATTGCATCAAATAAATACAAAATTTATTCAAATTAATTATTATTATTAATAATTTATTTGGGAAATTCGGTCTCAAGCGTAATATCTTGTCGAAAAGAACTATTGGGTACAATATAATAGACCAGCGGTTCTCAACCGGTGCTCCGCGGCCGCTCGAGGGAAAAAAACCAGTAAATTTGAAAAAAATTAATATTTTTGAATAATAAAAATAAGTAACTTTGATGAATAAATACAAAATAAGCAACTTTGATGAATAAATACAAAATAAGCATACGGGGCTCAGCCATAGAAATTATATACCGGAAAGGGCTCCGTGAGTCAAAAAAGGTTGAGAACCGCTGTAATAGACAAAATGCCAACTATATAATGTCAAATGAAAAGGTAGCGAACTATATAATGCCAAATGAAAAGGTAGCGAACTATATAATGCCGAATTATCGTAGACGTATCCGGCCCAAGAGCCCGAGCCCACTCAGTATTTGCCACTATCTCCATAATATTTGTAGAAATGCATATTGGATTTGAGCCGCCCCCCCCCCCTCAACAATATCTTTGAGCCCTCACAATATTTTCAATGACTTAGCGTGTTTTTTTTTTTGCATAGTGTATTGATATATTATTTCTTATTTGATAACGCACTAGCCAGTTTTAAGGCCGATACCAGACGAGCGCGATTATCGCCGTGGGACAGAACGCACGAAGGTTGTTAGATGAGCTCTATTTTTATTTATTTATTTAAATATATACCAAGCTACAGAAAACAATCCAATTATAGCAAGGTAAGACATAGAAATGTAAATACAATAAAATCAAACCAGATAAAATGCAATACACAGACATAAAATAAAAAAATAAAAACAAACCAATTCAATACAAAGTAAGTAAACTGAAGGACTAAAATATCACCGGATCAAAATCTACAGTGGCGTCGGAGCAGGGGGTGCTGTGGGTGCTCGAGCACCCACGGAAGTTTGTAGAACGGGTCCGAGCACCCACAGAATTGATTCAAAAATCGAAATTTCCTACATGAATCTCAAGACGGGCACCCACAGGTTCGAAACACTTCCGACGCCCCTGAAAATCTATATATAAAAACGAATGTATGTCTGTTTGTCCTTTATGCATTACTACATCATTCATCCGATCGCCATGAAACTTTGGGAAGTTGAGTACACTCCCGCGAAAGTTTTTGGCATAGTTGTTTTTTTTAATTTTTTTTCCTTTCCTTCATTTCCTTGAATTTCCTTTCTTCTGAGATCGCAGCAACGCGCGACGGGTAAACTAGTTAAGAATAAAAATAAATATAATAATCACGACGACTAAAAATTAAATGAAAAACGGAGTAAACATTTTTATGGAGGAACCGGTTTCATAATAGAAAGAAAAACACCCGTCCGTGATCGTCTGGCAACTCTAATTTATTCTTCATTATCCAAAGCGTACGCCGAAAATCACGTACGTGGAAGTGCCCTTTCACACGGAGCGGATGCGGGTCCGGAAGAAGTTTTAACTATTGGTACATAAAGCCGGGTTTTCCTAGGAGCAGGTTTATACTGTGCGTGCAGCGTAAAAACTCTGATTGGTTAAAAAAACCTGAATTTCAAATTTTTAACCAATCAGCGTTTTCACGCTTCACACGGCGCAAAAATTTTACTCCTAGGAAAACCCGGCTTAAGGAGCCTTTCAGACGATGCGGAATGCGCCCGCAACTTCGAAGTGTTCGTGCGGGTCAGGATGGCGTCCGCATGTGTCAAAACCTAAGTGCGGCTCCGAATCCGCACATACAGGTTTTGTATATTAGGTTACTATTGCTATTAGGTTGAATTGCTATTCGCATGACACGGATCCGGGTAGAATTCGCCCGCATCTTTGGCTACTTTTAAAGATGATTTTGCATGGAATTTTTTTAATTATTTGCCATAAATACCCTTAAAAACACCATATGAAGGTCCCTGTTCATCAATAGGATGTACCAACATACCTCTATCCCTCCGTTTCCCTCTGAGATAAAGGAGATATAGCAACTTTAACTGCCTTTTGTCCATACTTTACAATTTCATACAATAAAACCTGCCAACAACGGCCACTGACGGGACCATGAAAATGTAGCCGTTATTGGATATAAAATTTCATTTCTGAAAGAAGAAAAAACACTATAAAATTTTCGATCCCTATAACACGTAAAATTATAAGTCGTTCTGTAATTCACACATTACGATGATTATATTTAATTGACCAAATACTTTAATAACTTTTAAATTTAATTTAAAAAAATTATTTTTTTTCATTTTAGTTTTTAAAATTATTAAATAATATAAACATTTAACATTTTAAATTTTTATTTTTTTTAAATTTTAATCTTTTGATTTTTTTAACTTTTAAAGCTAAATACTTTTATTAATTAAACAACGTTATCCACGTACGGCGTTCACTCAGGGCCAGATTAAGACGTTTGAAGACCCTAAGGGGCCGTTCAAGTATTACGTAAGCAAATATTTAGCCATTTTTGACCCCCCCCCCCTCCTCCTCAGCAAAATTTCGTCATCAGCTCTGCCCCTCTGAATCCTAACTCATATTTTCATAAAGGGTGGTTGATGACGTAAGGATTATGCAAACCCCCCTCCCCCCTTGTCAGCAAAAGTCAGCAAATCGGAAACACCCCCCCCCCATCGATGATGACGTAATACTTGAACGGCTCCTAAGCACTTGAATATTTTTTATGCCCCCCACCCCCGATACCTACAAGTATATTTTACCCGATATACTTAGTGAGTCTATAAACTAAAAAAAAGTGACATTTTATATTTCAGAAGTAACTAATCTTAAGATGGGATTTCACTCTAAAAGGTTTATGAAAGTTATTATATAGAACTTGAAAAATGCAACCAATAAATTTATCGATTACATTCGAGCAAATACAACTGATCAGCTTATTGGTTGCATTTGTGAAAGAACTATTATAAAATTTTTATAGTATAGTCCAGGCTCAAGACAGAATTATGATGTGAATATTTCTATTCACTTTGAGTCTCCACCCCTCCATTTTTTTTCTACTGGCAAAGTCTTTGATATCTCCTGAATTTTTTTTTTTCGGAACATCATTGAATGTTTTGGAATTTTTCTTTCATATTTTTCAAAAAGACAGATCTTAGATTTTTTATTTTAAAAATCGTTTGAAAATATTTTAAGATATTTTCTCCCGTCGACTGCTTGTTAGGATCGAACTGAAAGCATGTCTATACTCATATTCTATGGGACTGTAGATTAAACCACCAAAGAATGGCTCTAGACTGCCGATGAGCACTGAATCAGGGGTGAAGGAGAAAAACAATTACGAAAATTGGAAAAAAAATAGAAAAAAGTTTTTATGAAAAATTTCAAGCTCTAAGAGCGTACTGGACTGAGTGATTCGCAGAGAAAACGGTGAATAAAACGAGAAATTAAATAATTTTATTAAACAACGCGCTATCCCCGTATGGCGTTCTCTCACTGGGTGAAAACAAAATCAGTCTAAAGATGCGAGGGAAAGGATGCGGATCCGGACCCGCATCCGCTCCATGTGAAAGGGGCCTAACGCGCATGTGGCATCGGCCTAAAACCTATCTTCTAACTACGAAATTATTCAGATACACAGTAAGACCTTTTCATAACATCATTTTTAACGTCTTAAAGCCTATAACGTCAATTTTTATAGCTCCCTCCCAGCATAATTAGTGAATTGGGATTACTCATTATTAAGTCACTCCGCTTTTTTAGAAGTCATTTTTATTCCATCCCCCGAGCTGATGTTGTACCGAGGTCTGACTATACATCCGCTCAGGCAAACATGAACAGAGAAAAATATTTCGGGGGGGGGGGGGGGAAACGTTTTCACTCACTCACACCGAAGCATGGGTGGAGGTACGGTGGGCATTCCCCCCCCCCCCAGCGTCAAAGGTGAAGTTGACTGATCTAATACATATATGTATAATATGTATAGATGAACTGACATCATCATCGTGCCCCCCCCCCCAGACTTCCAAGTCTATCTCCGCCTATGCACCTGTCTTTTATACTTTGTATGGTAGCGCTAAAGCTTTTTCTTTCTGCTACTCTAGTACGAGATACTCTATTTTGCCCTTGTACAGGAAGAAATTACTGTGATACGACACTGTCGGGATTCTACTGCTACTATGAGCGTAGGTCGATAATTTGTCGTCATTGAATGAAAATTTATATGATGATCAGTATGATCATACCAGTTTAGAAAGTATAGATTGAATTGGAGCGTGCTTTTCTGTAGGTTAAAATAATCCGTATCTCTACTTATGCGTCCAACAATCGTACTCAATTATTCAATGTTATGGTCTCAATTTTGTGTAATTTCACACAGCAAAGAATTCCATTTCGATTTCTTTGCCTTGACAGAGGCAATGAGACGTGAAGGTTACGTATACTATGTAAAATATCGCGCGCGGGTTCATCGAGTGTTTCACAAGTGATCACAAAGATGCTTATCGTTGATCAAAGCCTGTTTACAACAAGGTTTTCGAAGAATATTTTTACTGCTTGTTCATGCCTTTACACTACGATATCTAGCCTTTTTTGTAACATTCATCCCCATACCATTTCCTTTCTTTCGAAATCCATTTAGTATGTGAGAGACATAATACAAAGCGATGTGTTTTGTTCTTTTTTGTCTTTGCGCAGTTCATTTATTCTTGATTAGTTTGGAAACATTGTTTTGTTTCATAAATTATAGCAAATACCCCCCCCCCCTCCAACGTTATCCGACTATTATGTGATTGTTTTTATTTCCAAAAGTACCTATTCCGACCGAGTCCCGATCATGGGTGTCTGTAGCCGTTCGAAATACGGTGAAATCTCGATATAACGATATTCTGCTGACCAAAAAAAATCGTTCTAGAGTAGGGTTCGTACAATCCTTGAAAAAAAAAAAAATTTCATTTTCAAGTCTTCAAAAAATTGCAGCCTTTAAAAAAAAATAATTTTTAGTTGCTTATAAGTGCGTGAAAAAAAAATGTGAATTTCTTCCATCAATTTTTGTCCCAATCCCCACCCCCCACAAACCATATTCCATTGGGGTGAAAATGAGTAGAGCAACGACGATGAGTTACGAGACAATGTTCAACACAAGACTATTGCTAGAGCTACATAAATTTCGCTCTACTAAAAAACCTAGATTTCGCATAAAAAAATTTCAAAATCAAAAATTTCGTATAATTTTCAAATAGAAAGTTTTCTACTTGTTCACAAAAATAAATAAAACATATTTCACAAACCAAAAAATACTTCAAATCAAAAGTCTCTCATTTGTTCCACACAAAAAGTAATTTTCAAATCGAAAGTTTTACATTTGATAGGAAAAAAATAATTAAAAAATACTTCACAATCAGGAATTTCTCATTTATTCACGCAAAAAAAAGACAAAACAATTTTTAATCAAAGAATTCTGCATTTGTCACAAGACTAAAAAACCGACCGTATTTCTGGTAAGTGTTGAAGTACTCAGTTGAAAGCTAGCATTGTAGTAGTGTCTACATTCTCTACCTTTAAGCCTCTGCCTTCTGTCTGTAATAACAAAATAGTAGTTGCTAACATATCTCTCGGCATCCACGCTATTAACGGGTTTATGAAGGTTTTGGATATACCTAGCTGCTTTTGCAAAGTTGATGTAGCAGCATTTTATTGCATTCAAAATTTGCATAACATCAACAAAGGTCGCTTGGTTCACCACTGTAAGTAGCTGTCTGTTGAAATGATTGTATTCATCGATGTGGTACCATCCCGTGGTACGTCTTTAGAAAAAGGTATTTTGGGGAAGCTTTCTAATAATTAATTTGTGTTCAAAAGATGATGTGGTTGTTGTCGCGGCTTCAGATGAATAGAATAATCTATCTATACGCTGGGACGCTTCATTTGTTGCGTTAGATGTCACGTGTGGAGTCAAGTTATTTAAAACTATTTTCATTTGTCAAAATTTTCAGTTTTTTCACAAAATGCCCTCCACTTTGGCGCTCAAGAGAGGATTTCAAGTATAATAACTTACTCCTCAAAATGTGCGCGAATGAGTAGTTTGATCCTTCCATAATTTTGGGACATAATACAGAACTCGGAAACGAAAGTCAGCAACTCGTATTTTACGAGCTACAATTTCATTCCCAAAATTTTCCTGTAAGAAACTTATGCTCGAGATATCTTCTTCATATTCATTGAAAAGAGCAATAATATGTTCCATATATTCGCTCAGATAAATGACAGCTTTGAACCACGAATTCCACCTGGTTACTACAGGCGATGGGAAGAGTTTTGCTGGCAGTTGTGATACTTTTCCTTTTAGGTGATTCATATACGCACTTTTAATTTTCCTTGAGTGAAAAAAAGTTGTCTTCGTCTTGGCCAGAACAGAATTCAATGAATACGTCATCCACGAGATTCACTTTATGCGCCCAGCATTGGTAGTGCAAAATGTTGTCACCTAAAAGTGTTTTCGTTAAGTTGAAGCACGCAGTCATATAACGAGCGAAGTCTGATACTAGGCCCTTTATTTGAGAGTATTCAATTTCGTATTATATTAATGTGTCAATTATAGCTTGGGAGCACACGGAAGAATTGGCGACGTCTAAAAATTATATGCTAGCCAGCTAACATGATTGTTCTGACTCATAATCAATGGTTTTCAGTAAGACTGAAAAAACATAACCCCCTTGTTTATCGGATGTTTCATCCGCCACTATAACTATCGGTTTATTTTTCAAACGTTGTTTTATAGTCTCTTTTTCCGAAATTCTACCACGTTGAACATCGTGGAGTTCGAAATCGTCTCCAGAAGGAAGGTTACCCTAACCGGCACATATTTAGCGAAATAATCACGTACAGCACACACACACACAGGTTGATCAAGTTTATGCAAAAGAATATTAGCTTTTAAACACATTCTTACCGTGTCTTCTACAAAATCATCTCATTCTTTCTTGGCACGCTTTTGACCTTCAAAACCACCGATGATTGTAGCCTGTCGTTTAGTTCCAAATAGGCCTGGCTGTTCGTTTTTTTTTCTTTAAATGCGTGGAATACATCGTATGTTTCTGCAAAGTATCCCTCTTCAGCCCATTCAGACGAACGTTACATAACCTGCACATAACGACGTTTGTATCGTTTAAGTTCTTGGGGGGGGGGGGCATGTTGGCATGTATATTATCTCCAGCGCCAGCTAACGTTGAGTTGAATATATCACTATAGCCCCGTTCACATGTACAATAAAACATCCCGGGAAGTTCCCGGTAACGGGGATTTTCGCTACAAACCGTTCACATGACGTTAAGTTTATGCAGGTAATCCCCCCCCCCCTCTTCTTTCCGGAAGTCGTCACTGGTTACGTAGGTTGAACGGAAGTGATTGATTCAAGATGGTTGACGAAGGAGCTTATAGCAGTTTTCGCGGCGCAAAGGATTATGGGAGAGAAGGTCGGTGTCGACCTCCAGTCCACCCCAAGAAAGATGGGCTTTTTTTGATGAGCTTCTCTCCCACCTTTTTCTTCCCTACGAGGGGAAAAAGGTTGTCATGCCGGTAATTACCACCAAAGCGACCCCCAATCTTGCACATGTGAACGGGGCTTATGAGTACTAGTGAAATACACCATCGACTGCAAAAATAAACATTTATTTTTAAGCTGTTCAGTAGCCCTGTCTACATAGGTTAAGAGAAAGTCTGTTTTTTTCCCATTCGGCAATAGGGAAAAATCGCAAAGGATTATGGGAAAGGGACATAAAACCACTAAAACCACAAACATTCACCAAACAAGAGGCTTTTAAAATTTTACTTCCTCTTTTTTCCCTACGAGGGGCAAAAAATGCCAAGCAGATTCTATTCACCAAAAGCCACCTCCGTTGAAACGTTCAAGTAAATGAGGCTAGTAAGAGGGGAAAGAAGTGATGCCTGTGTTGTGCCCCTTTTAAGCACACTCACGAGTGCTGAGCAAAATTGCAACTTTTTCGCTTAAAAAAGTGTAAGTTATTGAGATATCGCGAAAAGTAGTAAAATATAAATTTTTCGCATTCGTCAAAATTGGCAAATTACACATTTATCACGGATATTTCGTGAATGCGAAATTTACGTATCCTTAATGATCACGCATATTTGAGGTATTTCTGTGCTTAAAAAGATGGTGCCTGAAATTTGGCAGCAAAACACTGCGCTGAAGACATTACTTCAAAATATTTTAAACTGCTGAATTAATGAATGTCAGTTGCATATATTTAGGCTGACCATATTTCGTCGATTAAAATACGGCAAAAACGCCAATTGTCACCAAAAATTATGCCAAACTTGACCAAAGTTGCCAATTATTGCTAAAATTGGAAAAAATCACCGAAGACTGAAAATGAAGCACCATTGCATTTAAGAACATATTTAAATTAATTTTATGAAGGAAGAAAAACGTTAACATCAATAAATATGTGAGTTTTAATTATAGTTCATAGGGTTGTGAAAATAATTTTCAGTAAAGAATAAAAATTCACTCAGGCTTTGTTGCAAATACTGGAAATAACGAGACATTTTTGTGAAAAAGTCGCGATGGCCAAAATTACGGGAATGTCCCGGGAAATACGGGTCACATGGTCACCCTACATATATGACTACAAGAACTTAGATTTTTTTTATCGAAGACTAATTCCAATAGTTTTGCAAGCATAAAATGATTTCTGCAAAATGTTATTTGTATACCAAACTTCAATTTTTTTTTTTCAAATTCGAAATTGAAAATGAGTAAATGTTGAATATAAATGAATCCAATTTCATTTTTTGAAAAAAAAAAAATCACGATTTTTACTAACCACGATACGAATGTTCTTGAATTTTTAAATTTTTCTTGAAAAAAATGCTTGAATAGTCCTTGAATTTTTGTACTTTCAAAGAGTATGAACCATGTAGAGTGATTACCGTTAAAAGTGATTATCGAAAAGCAGAATTGCCATGCATTACAAAACTAATACTTTACTGAGCATTTATTCGCCGCAATCACTTATGATTTGTTATTTAATTAATAAATGTTAGGTGCTTCACCTTGTAAAGGAGTTCATCACAATGCACTCCTTTTCGCGTCTCTGACACAGACGTTAGCAACAGAAGTAACTTCAACACTTGAAGATCGGGGATGATGAGAGGCAAAATACCGATATAACTGGATACCATCGGAAGAACAAAAACTATCTAGATGGTTACAAATGTATTGATGGCAATTTTGGACGAGGTATAAGAAAATATCATTATACCGTTTTTAAAATCTCTCCAAAAATGATCGTTATAGAACAATTTATCGTAGAAAAGGATATATTTGTAGCTAGAGAAGTTCAACAATAGATTGATGGAAATTCCAAACAATCGATTTATTGTTATATCGTATATCGTTCCAGCAAGGTTTCGATGTAGATTTCAACTAATAGGCAATTCCTGACGCAATAAAGCTTTCTTGTGTAATAAATAAAGGATGCGCAAAACTGAAGATTCCTCTGGCATCATTATGCACGTGCTGTAGTTTGCGCTGAAGGAGATCAAATAGCTGGTTTTATTAAGAAAAACTGAACGTAACGTTTTTGAACATTCGAAACTTATGTACTTGATCAAAACTTGTTTTTTTTGCGAATATCCAATTTCTTTCCAAATTATATGTATATCGCAATATGTATGTGTATTATAAAAATAATTTTCTTCTGCTATTGCTGTAGCAAATCATAATGGGAAGGTCCGAGACAAGGACGCTACTTGACGATTATATTTAACCCTTTAAGTGGTTTTTAAAATTTTCGTGATCCGCATTATAACTGTCACATTGGAAATAAAAGCCTGTTAAGAACCCGAAATATTTCGGGGTGACCGAAATAAAGCAGATCAGGTTTGACGAGATATCTCGGGATTGCCGCTGTAAGGGTTAAAGGTTGGTCACACCACACACTAGGGTTTCTGCCCGTTCTCCAGAAATTTTCAATTTGTTTCAAAAAAGCTTTAATTTTTCTTTTACGGAAACGATGCGCCACTAACTGATTGCTCTCACCAAACTTTCCGTTCCAGAACGTTGATCAGCCAGAAATCGAATTCGTAATCTCAGTCTAGTGTATCTAGGAGGTAATGCCCTGACCCACCCGAAGGTATACAGGTTGCTTTCGTAAATCAGATGCCGCAGTCCTGTTCAGTACGATACTTGGTGGGGCGAAACGGAAATAATCCCCGAGTCGAGCGTCAATGAAGTCTGATTCGAGGTGGGGGGATCGGAGACGTGTGTATGGATGTTTCTGATGAGTTTTCATTGTTCTGATCTGATCTTGAAACTCTAGACTCTACGGAAGGATGTTTTGAGAAAGTTCTAACTACACTTACATCGTGGCTCCCGCTTCACTAATCATTGACCGGAATTACCATACTCGTAATTTCTGCAGTTTCTCAACCGCGTCGTCTAGCAGCTCGATGCAGTTTGAGTATAAGGTATAGTGTCCAAATATCGTCCCCCCAACAAAATCATTAATTCTGAAAATTTGTTTGAAGTTAAAAATAATTTAAAAACTGATTTAAAGTAACTCAGCTTACATACCTAATAGTGCTGCAAGTGTGGATGTACAAATTTTTTTCTAACAAAAAAAAGTGAATAATCGAAAGAACGCAAATTTTGGATTTTCACCAAAGGTGCCCTAACTCTGTCTCCCCTTTCCAGTTCTTATCTACACATTTATTTTTACTGGAAACTTGATTAAAACAGTGCTAAGATCTCTTATAATAAATTTATGGAGATGAAAACATGTACAAGGGGGGCAAAAAGTCCGTAGAAACTTTAAAAATTCATAAAAGCCGGAAAAATAACCGAAATAAAAAACGGTTTGCCAGGGTTAGCATCGCTAAGGTCACGAGAATTTTTTTAAGACACGGAAAAAAAAACTAAAAAAACAGCTGATAGGTGGCGCTGACGTACACAAGTCAAAGAGAAGATACGCAAATATCGGACAGAATGCCTCCAAATGAAGAATGCCTCTTTATTACAGCAGTATGTGTTCCACATGACCACCACCGTAGGGGATAACACATTGCAGGCGAGTCACAAACCCAGCAACGGCAGAGTGCAGCAGGTCCACATGCACAGTTTACAACGGTAAACTGGTTGTGGATTAGGAGCGCAAGTTCTTATAACCGTCTCATTTGCATATTTCCACCGAAGTCGCTCGTACCAGCGCCACCTATTGGCTATTTTTGAGTTATTTTTTCCTGTCTTAAAAAATTCCCGTGACCTAGGGGTCAATTCCCGCTAAACCCTGTAAACCGTTTTTTTTTCGGTTATTTTTCCAGTTTTTATTCATTTTTAAAGTTTCTACGGACTTTTTGCCCACCCTGTATAAACAAGTTAAATAAGTTATGAGTAAATAAATTGCATCTAAATAACAAAGTTTTTGGTTTTATTGACGATGAACATCATGGGCTCTACTTCAAGCATTTTGAACACTTTACCAATTTTAATATACTGTCAATTTTTTTTTTTTTGTGGGAGGTTTTGTTGATTTTCCAGGCTGACATTTATCTTCAATGGTGAGACGTTTTTTGGTTTTTGATTAGTTGTTTCCCCTTACGCTCTTCCACCATTTCTTTATTTTCCATAGAGGGTTTTAGAGATGCTTTATGGGGACGTGTCTGTCACACCAAGAAGGAGCTCCCGCCTCTGGAAGGTGTTTAAGGCTAGATGACTGGAACTTTCTTGATGTCTCTTGGATCATACGTCAGTCAAAATGAGTCTAAGTAGTCAGGAAAAAAAAAAGGCGCAAGAAAAGTTATGAATGTCCCAAATCCTTTCCCGGAACGGATTCGAGATACAAAGAGGGGACGGATTTAGGGATTCAGCTATAGCAAAAATTGTGACTGCTCCTGACTAAACGACCACAGCTACACGACTATGGCGATTACAATGCAATATTAAAAAGCGATCTATAATTATCATTCGCTAACTGATGAAAAACTTACCGTAAAGACGTAAATATTACATTATGATTTTGCACTGTTACAATTATAACAAACTATTTTTGAAAAATTAAAAGCTTAAATGAAAAGAGCAAAGCAACTACGTCACTGCAAGTAGTCAATTGAATGATTCTGAAGAGTTTCCTGTCACTGTCGCAGGACAGCAGCTCCGTACATGCAAATTAGGGGGGGGGGGGTGGATTTCGGGCACTTTCCCCCTAATTATAGAAATCAATCTTTCGAATCCACATTGTACTTCAAAATACTCATATATATATGTCTTCGAAAGTTTCTGCTTCAGTGACTCGCGATATATTTGATCATCAGGAGTAACGATTATTAGGAAGGAAATCACGTGTTATTCTTAACCGATGATTGTGTGTGTTTCATATGTCTTAATCATAGTAGCGACTAGAAATAAATGATGTCAGAAATCTCTGATCATGTTAATGTGATCCTAAATCGAGGGACAGAAAATTCGCTGCACGGGAACTTTGTAGACAAGAAGTGTTCTAACTTTATTTCTTACTGTAAATATATCTTTGTTAACAATAAAATCATTGAATGACGCCATTGCAATGACGCTTAACCCACAATGCTCTTCTCTAATAGTTTCAATCTCTCTCATCAGGTTTCTTTCGATTTGTTCAACCTTGAACGTTAATAGAATTTGTTTCTCATGATCTCTCTTCGATTGCGTTCACTAGTATAAAAGTCTACTAGATGTGTTTATTAAATGATCAATGGAACAAAAAAGCAACTCATAAATGTCTCTAACGAAAGTGAAATACGCTTATTTAGCTGCCATCGTTTGGCATTTTTACAAGTGATGTGGTGGAAAAAAAACTCATTTGTGTGGAGGACGATACAAATACATCATTGAAGTTGGCTGCTCTAATTTTGGTTTCTCAAGAGAGGGTGTCTGAAATCTTGATTATGTCTGACCTAGATGTCAGAGGTCAGATCTCACCGAAAAATAGAGCCTTAGTTCATTATTTGTCTAATAGTGTGACGTTTCTTTTTTATATCATTAATTCTGCTTGGTTTCGTTTTCAGACTCATTCGCTGCTTTGAGAAAATGTTTGGTGGGTTCTAGTATTGGAATTTTTTTTTTTTTTAGTTATGATGATGATTTTTATGTTCTTGTTGATTGTCAAAAAATGAATTGAATTACTTTTTTTTTCTCTCTCTCTCTCTCTCATGTTTCTATCTGCCTGTTTGCATATTTTCATTATGCTATACATATTTGCCTTATTCGTTGGTGATTTGTGAATAGATTATTAGGCAAACTTTATCCACTCATCGGAAAGTCAACTTAGAAATGACAAATTACAAATTAAATTATAAAGATTGCTTTTTCATTCATTTGGTGCCTTTGTAAAAGAAATAAGCTTCTGCACCAGTTAGGCATTCTAACGTTTATTTACCGTTTATTTTCATTATTACTGTTTGATAAAATATTAGAGGAAAAAAACGTACTCTAGTCTAGAAAATTAACATTTGTTTTGTTGCGTCATATTTGGTTCATTGCGGTTATACTTTATGGACTACGTCTCGTTTGTTTTAGGAATATAACTTTCGGAAATATGTGTTTCGTGTAATGTTTTGGGGGAAAAAGAACAAATATGCGTAAACATGCTTTCTCATACGTCGCACAGTGATGCGTTTTGCGAAAAATGTGGTCAAAACTGTTTATTCCCCTTGAAATACGTTGCATATTCTTAAACTGTTTGGAACAATAAATATTAAGCTTTTTTAACGGCAGGGGAGCAGATTATGTGATTAAAGAGGTTTTAAGGATGTGAAATGGATAAAATATATGTTTGTATTATGGCTATTAATAGAATTGCAGAGAAAAACATAGCATAGATTTGCTCATGATATCCCATCATCACATACATGATATTTGAATAGCAGTAACATGTTAGAATACTGCTGAGATCCATTAAAAAACCTATAAAAGCATGAAAATGCTGCATACAAAAAATTTATTAAGAATTCATAAAGAAGTATAAACAGGAATTTAAAATATAAACATAAAACGTAATTTAAGCACAAATGTATAATAAAAAGTTTGTAATGGATGGAAAAATGTTTCTGGTCGAGGTCTGGGTGTAAAATTTTATAGTCACAACTATATACTAATGTATATCATAATAATATGATCATAATTACGATTTATTAGCAACTAACTGTAATACTCAGCGCTGCACAGGTTTTCTCAACATACTAGGAGCATTGAAGAAGTGAAAAAACCATTGTAAGGGAATAAACATGTCTGAGACGCGTTGTTAGGGAACCACGGTAAATAAAGTGAGCATTCTGAAAGTCATTGTTGAGGCCCAAAAATCATTGCTGCCCGATGGTTTTTCGCCAATTTGCCCTATTCTGACGAACTTTTACAGTAGCCTATCGTTTAGTTGGAGTCCTGTTTCGTATACGAGTATATGCAAAATTTTTAAACGATCGATCTAGAATTGTAGATTTGTATAGAGATCATACATACAGACAAACGCAGAGAAAATCAATTTTATATGCATAGAATATCGCTCAAATAGTCAAAACTAGTTTTCAGTTATTGAAGACGTTTAGCGGTAATTTTATAATTTTTTCTTCGTTGTTTCTTTATGCTAAATATGAATATATCAGAAAAATTATTGATTGATGAATTAATAATTCATCAATTAATAATTCATCACATCAGAATTTTGAGAATCACTTGAGAATTTTTACAAGAAACTTTTTCGAATTTACCTAAGTTTTCGATGTATTTGCTGTTTCCTTAATGAATCAGTTATTTTCCTTCTTTTTCTCTTATTAGTCCCAGCGAATTCTGATTTGTGTTCGTCACCGATTCCTTGTGTATTTCGCAGAAAATGAGAACGTTTGTTAAGACCAGTCGAGATTTGCAATTTATTCTCTTTTGCGTTTTCTGTACACACTACAAATTTTACTTAATTTAAGCCTTTAAAACTTCACTCTGTTTATTTCTTTAACCGATTTTCTAAATCGGTGCATTGTTGCTTGAAATTTGAGCTATGACCCTTTATAAGTATTTCGTTAAAATCTAAATTTTTTTTTTTCACATGAAGCACCTTGAGTTTTAAAATAGAAAAGTAAAAAATAAATAAATCTGAGGCATGTTTTGCAGTTTTGCAATGTTAAAGCTCAATCAGAGCAATAATTTGCCCCTTTTAAAGAAATTTTCTTAAATTCAAATCTATTCTGCATTTGTTTAGGCAAGCCTCAGCTATGGCATGTTGAAGAAAAGTCGCCGGTATCAGCAGAGTAGCAGATATTAGCAGCTAATTTCACTTTTTTCATAATCTACACATGTTAAAGAATGTTGAGAAATGAATTTCAGGAGGACGCATCAGGACGTTTTTTTTTATCGCCACTCACAAAAATTAACTTTTTAAAAAAATGACTTGGTTTTAACAATAATTCATTTTTTAATAAAAATACCAAAAATGAAATTCAAAATGTGCTTCTAAATTGCTAACACATTTGAACTAATAGAAATAACTGTCTAAAATTTTCTGGAGAGCTACGAAATTTCTGAACGAGTGCTGTTTTGTAAAAGGTTTAGATCAGTGTTTCCCAAAGTGGGGAATATCGCCCTCTGGTTGGTGATGGAATGGTCCAGTGGGCGGTAGAAGCTACGGACTTAACATAGGATCGTATGGGTTCACCCTAGTTGGGGGCGATGAGAGGGAAAAAATTGCTGATGAAGGGGACGATGGAACAAAAAGTTTGGAAAACTATGGTTTAGATTGAGAGAGAGAGATGTTCGGTATATATACTGCTATTTGAATCACCACATTGGAGCTCCTGGCCGAAAACTAAGAGGTGATAAACGAAAAAAACATGCGTCGAGAAGCTGGGGTTTATTCACTCTTCATCTGTGAATCAGTGTTGAACGGCAAAACTGTTTTTTAGGATTTTGGCCACGGTTTTCGCAAATCGCACTGCTATGCGTCGTGGCAAATTATTTGGAAATTCCTGCAAGCCGCTATAGATTCAAGAAAAATGTTGTTTGAAAATCATGAAGTACACACATACATGTGTGATGAAGACTCACAATTTCCTGACTAATGTGCCTCAAATGACGAATTGTGCCACAAATTCATTATTGTTACGGTCGAACCCCAATTTAACGAACTCTGATTCAACGAATTCCTCAATTTAATGATTTTTTTCTCCGAAATTCTGAAACGGAGTTTGTGCTATGTCTTGATAAGTAAAGAATGGCGGGTCATCTGAAGAAAAAACGTTTTTCGATTATCAAAAGAATGACAATTTCGACTGTTTCGTTAAAATTTTGACGTATCAAAACAAACTTCTATCAAGCAATTTTTTCATTCATCCTTACTTTATTAAGTTTTTTTTTTCAGTTGTCAGAAATAAGTTGTAACAGCAACTCCCTATCTTGTAGCTTTTAAAATTGGCCGTTTTTAGTATGTTTATGCCCCTGATCAATTTGACCTCGATTTAACGAATAAAATTGTCGATTTCTTCCGATTCATAAAAATCGGGGTTCACCTGAATTTTATTTTTATATATGAGCGCGGTAGCCCAGGTCGAGAAGATACCCGCCTGAAGTACCAAAGGATGTTTAGAGGTGTCGCGAGTTCGATACCCGGTTCGTCCTTGTCAGAAACTTTCCTGGCACAAGTACAACAGAAATGGCGACATGACCACAGAAAAACATTGCTACCGCAGGAAGCCCCACATCGAAGGGTTAGCGCGCCAACCCCCTCGGTGAGTGTGAAAAAGGCTGCCGTTCGGAGTCGGCAATAAATTGAAGAACCCGGTCTAATTAGCCCTCGTGTGCAGAAAATGACCGTGGTGTGACCAAAATGATCAATGATTTTATTTTTATTTTAAAGAATGTTCATGTTTTCGAATTCCTATAAGGAAAACCGCCAACCAGGTTCGTTAATACATTCGCATGTACTTTTTTTTTGTGTTGGTGATGATATAGGTTTGCATTAAATACGTGTTTCATAAGTTTATTCAATGGCACCTTTTAGCTATTCACAGCGGATTTAACTAAGCTCAACGTGGTGCACGAGTATCAATTACTTTTTTCGCCGCAATCATATGTGCGTGCACTTAGCGGAAGTTTACCAGGTCGTCATCGAGAGTGATACTTCCCCCCCCCCCCACTTATCTTCCATTTTTTGTGAAAAAAATGTCTGGTAGGGAATGTCTGATCACGAAAATCGTGATTTTGGGATTAGCTTATGCAGCAATCAGTGCTATTTGAGAGGCAGATGTGAAAAATTCTTTCTATAAAAACTGGATGGCAGATGATGAGCACTTCAAAAATTATGTTTATTTAGGCGGAGACGATCCGACAGGAATTCAGGAGGTAGAATCATATATTTAAATCGATGCCTGTTATGTTTTCATGCATATTTCCGAAACATCAACGTTATTAATTCAATCCTTCAACCTGAGCTCAGAGTTTATGCTGTGTAGCAGTTTGTGTGCTAAAACTGGTGTAATATAAATACTTTCAAAAAAAATTTTCATCAGTCTTTTTTTTTTTAATTTAAAATTTTCATCAGTCTTTTTTTTTTTTTTATTTAAAATTTTCTGGCTACTTTATTTTTAAACAAATGTATCTCGAGCTTTGTCTGGTGATAGCCGCCAATCGCCACAAAAAAAATACAATTGTTACCGTCTAGAGCAGTGGTTCCCAACCGGGGGTACGAGAGAGGCCGTTAAGGGGGGGGGGAGGAAATGGTGATGGTGACCACTCAGCTAAAAAAAAAACATAAGAATTAAAAAAGATTAAAAAGAATTTTGAAAAGTAGGTAGAGGTTATTACTAATATTGACCTCCCTATCAATAAAATCTTCGATGAAAGAGGGGTTGCGTCCGTTGTAAAGATCGATCTGCCCTCCTCCCGTCCGCGCCCAACCTCCAATGAGGACTAACATCAAAGCGTATTAAAGACTTATTATTAATACGCTTTGATTGGCACTCTACCTACTTTTTCACGGCTCACTCTTCCTCGGTGTTTTAGATTTTTGGCGCATGCCGGGCTGTGCGTAAAAACAAAGAATAAATTAATTCGTGTTGTGTTTAACTTTTGTTGTGGATGTTTGCATTAAGGCGTGTGCGTGTTGTTCCTACAATCCTTCTCTCTATGTCAATTTTTCTACCAACTACCTACTATTCACGTTATTTACGCTATGGATAAGTGGCCAAAAACTGGATCCGTGCGGAAGCGTAGCATATTAAGTAGCATTATTAATAAATAACTACATATAAAGTAGCATTATTTTGTTCATAAAAAACTAAAATATGCTGAAAAGTAAACACAAGATCCTACAGTCGAGTTTTTCAATTGAACTTTTCATCCAATCTGCATCGAGTCTATTCTCGTCAAGTTAACCGAGTTTCACGATACGAACTTGATCCTGCTCAGGCCGGGATTACACTATAAAAGTTTGGTGAAAGTCCTTTTATAAAACTTGAAAAAGGCAGCCAATAAGGTCACCGGTTGTCTTTTCTAGAATGTAACCAATAAACGTATTGGTTGGATTTTTCAAGTTTTGTAAGGACTTTTACCAAACTTTTATAGTGTAATTCCGGCCTTAGAGAATACCTATTTCGTGTTGAAACTGAAACAGAATTCAACTGATTCGAGTTTCAGCACTATGAATGCTAAATACGGCCGTTAGATGGTCGGCACCAGCCTTGTTTCCATTATATACACGAAGTCTTTTTGCGACTTATAGTTTGGTAGGTGATAATCGACGAGGTTTGGCATTCACTGGTGGACCATTGATTTCAATAAAATGAGTCACTTCATGTTTTATAAATTTTGAAGTGAAACTTCTAATTCAAGAAAATAAAGTTGGGTGGGGGTTGGTTTGGACGATTTGTGCCTAACAAAGACAGTTTATCAACTTTCCCCGTGACGCGGCACACCCCTGGCCACCCTAGAGTATGCAGTAAAACCTCGGTAAGTCGTCGCATCGTTTAAGTCGTCATTTTTCTTTGGTCCCGTCCACCTTTCATAGACGGCAATGTTCATAAACCCTCCTTTACTCCACTAATTTCGGTTAACTCGTCACTATGGAAAAATTTGAGAGAGGGGGGAACGGGTGATTTCTATATGGCTCCCTTTAAAGAAAGAGCTTGGTAACAACAGTATTATTAAATGTTCAAAAACGACCATAAAAGCCTTGTGTATCAAAACGAAATTGCTCTAGTCACGAAAGTGAGAAAGTTTATTTGTCAACTAAAATAAAAGTTGTTGAAGTGTTAGGGACTATTTAAGCTGGATCTGATTTTGACATGGGCAAATGAGGTATTGGCCAAGAGCCCACAATCCTAAATTTGGGGCTTCAAATTCGAGCAAAATATATTTCTTGACAAAAAACCAGAGATTTTTAAAACAAGGAGGTTTTATAATCTCAGCTTTGTCCTACCCATTGTCCCTTCAAGTCAAAATTCGGCCCTGTATTCGAGATTACCTTTATGTTTGTACCATGAACTATTGCTGAAGAATTTAAAGCACTAAAATTAAATGCGCTGTGAAATGAATGCGCTGGAGAAAACATTAACTAATACAAATACAACGCTACAACAGGCAAAATGCCCATAAAAATATGGATGTCATATATTTCAAAAATACAGCAATCCAATTAAAATGCAATTAACAAAAATTATAAACAATATATACACATGATAAAATATTATACAACGTTATACAATGCACATGAAGAATGCTTATGGTTGTCTTAATCTAAGTATGGATAGCTTCTCGATTTACCCCAACATGTTTACCGTATTTCTTTTTAAACGTGTCAATTGTGTTACAATTTACTACCTCCGGGGGTAGGCTATTCCATTTATTAACAACCCTTATAGAGAAAAATTGCCTGTTGCAACATAAACTTGCATTGTCCCTCACCAATCGATACTGGTGTCCCCTTGTAAAAGCATTCGATTGTCGGTGTACTAAAAGTTCATGGTCCATCCCATTGAAAATTTTGAACACTTCGATCGTATCTCCTCGACACCTGCGCTCATCCAATGTGTAAACATATTTAAGAAATGAAGTCTCTCTTCATAACTCAATCCCTGTGTGCCAATAAGGACACGCGTAGCTCTTCTCTGCACCCCTTCAACCAAATCTATGTCCCTCTGTAGGTATGGTCTCCAAAACCTTACAGCATACTCCAGTACAGGACGAACTAAGCCTCAAAAAAGCGGAAGAACGACTTTAGGAGAACATAAAGAGACCTTTTTGAAAATCAAACCAAGCATTCTATTCGCTTTTTTGACCACCGCTGAACAATGTTCAGAAAACCTAAGCCGCTTGTCAATGAGAATTCCCAAATCGGTGACCCTAGTTGCATCCGGGATAGTGACACCATTCAACTCGTAAGAGAACCGTGGCTTATTCGAACCAAAATGAGCGACCATGCAATTATCAACGCTAAACGTCATGCTCCATTCATTTGCCCATTCTGCAATCCTGTTTAAGTTGGTCTGGAGTAACTCCCTATCGCATTGATTCCCGATTACCCCCCCCCCCCCATTAAACTATTTTAATAATTACCCTGATCAGCCTAAATCAAAACAAAAGTGGTATAAATCGTCAGTGTACTTGCGTATTCAACCGTAATAAGTTAATACTGTAAACAAGGGTGACCATACGTCCCGTTTTCTGCTGTCCCGACTTTTTTGCAAAAATTTTTCGGTTTTTCACGTATTTTCCACGAAGCCAACTTGACCTTTTATTCTTCAAATTCACGATTCAAATTATATTTCCAACACAGAAATTTCATTACGGTAATTTCGACTACACAAGCAAGAATGCATCTCTCACATTTCTTTTTTTAAATTCACTGCAAATTGAAGTTGTACTTCATTTCCCGCGATTGGCGACTTTTCTCTGATTTTAGCACGAGTTGGCGACTTTGCGTACTTTTGGCATCATTTTTGGCGATAATTTGTGATGTCCCGTATTTATCCATATTTTTCTCGAGTAAATATTGTCAGCCTAGTAAAACTGAATAAAAAGGGAAAAATCCCGATTTTTTTCTTTTGTAGTCTGTAAATTTTTTATTATTGCAATTATCAATCTGCATGTTAACAAATGTTATTGTACATTTACACAATTTTTTCAGCATTGCACTTGAAACTGACACCACTGCTTAAGTTGTCACAATTTCCCGAACACTTGAGTGACGAGTTATCAATGTTTGACCTTATTTCGCACGTCAACGCAAGTTTCGTGACGTCACAGTGCCAGCTCCTATTTTGCTGCGCTGCCGTAACGCACAATTTCTTTTATTTTGAATAAATTTTTATTCAATTACATTGATGTCGGGTTATTTTATCATTCGCGTAAGCTGTTTGGATGCATTTTTAAACTTTATTTGAAATAATTTATATTATATTGTCATATTTATAATAATTACAAATTTTCGAAAATTCGGGAATCTAGTCATGTCAAACCTAAACGTTTCACTTCTATCGCGTGAGATTCTCACTCAGATTTTTTTTTTTTTAAAGAAATTATCTGTAATTTCGGGAAAAAATTGAAGTAGGCTCTGGAATACGTTTTTAATCAAGGTCAATATGACCGAATAACGCTAGCTCTACAACTTCTAATTACAATTTTGCCATTTCGTGATACAATCCTATATTTTTTCGCGTCTATAAGAAAACCATAAAAATTCAGAAAATCAGCTTCAAGTATATTTGAATATCGGCCATTATAAATTTCCACTGGAGTTTCTGTTTAGGTCTGAACTAAAGGTCTTTCAGATCATATGTTCCTATTTCAGTGTCATTTACAGCTGTTGGTTTCAAGTTCTGAGGTTTATCATTTTTTACTGCCATTGCAAACATGACAAATCGCAGCGCCTTTATCTATTGTGACGATCTCCGATCCTAGATTGTACGTCTCCCGGGGAGTGACGTCATCTTCCTCACGTAGACGTACGTTTTTCGGCTACGTCACTGCACTTGTGCAGAGAGAATTTCTTCCTGTTATGCAAATAAGCCTAGGTGGCGCTTGGAGCACTTTAACTTGTATAAGAAGGCGTAGCTTGTAGCGCTGAGAAATTCTGATCTTGACATTACCAGCCAATCAGAGTCAAGCAACTGTGACGTCATAGAAACGTCACAGTAGACCGCGAGGCTACCGTAACTTTTGATCCATTTGGCGCCACCATATTTCCTAGCGACATTTAATAATGGATATTCTAAATTTAACTTCAGTTCGGCAACCAGGATTGATGCAGTGGGAAGTTCACGGGACGCTTAAAACGAAGGTTATGAGTTCGAGTCCCTTCGTAACCATCCAATTTTTTTTCCTAACATCTTAATTTGAAAAGTTTAATTTCTTATTACATTTAATTTTTTTCTTTTAACCGTTGCACGGGATAAATATGATTTATTATATTATAATTCACCACCAATTGTCAGATGCACGGGAATGAGTGGGGGGGGGGGTGTTCCCAAACAGCGAGCTTGGCGATACAGGGAAATGGGGGCCACCCCCGTATAATAAGTTATCGTTTATTGAATCACTAAAAAATGTTTTCATTTTTTTTCTGATTCAATCCAAATGTGGTTCAGTTGCATCAAGTTGACAATAGTGACGGCTCGGGAAGCGAGCGCCCAGCTATCATTTATTGATTCATAATGCTAATAGATTCATTAGAAAACCAAACATAGAAATTGTGTTTCGGCAAGCCACTGTATTTATTGCATGTCAATATAATTATATAATATATATCATTATTATTATGATCGTTATAGTATTGTTAAATTATGTCATTGTAATATTATAGTGTGAGCAAATGAGACAATGACAAAATAAAAGCGAAATCGTTAATAGACGCTGGTGTTTGGCGATAAGTTGCAAAACGTAACAGCAGGAGGTACACTTTACACATACGGTGATGTTTCTATAACGTCACAGTAGCCTTATTCTGATTGGCTGATAATGTCAAAAATATAAAAACTTAAAAAATATAAAAGCGTTAGTAGCGTAGCTCCTTACAAACCGCTTTTTGTGATTTGTTAGCGCGTGAGCACTGCTGGTGTGCTAGGAGTTCTCCATCTTTGGAAGCGATCTGCCAAATCGTTGCTGAGGTCTCTGAAAAATAATGGATTGAACTTCCCCTTCACTGAGGATCACCTGCACCAGAAGTTGCCTATGCATAGTTGTCAGATAGATTCCTCTCTATCTGCTACGTTGGACTAACTTACCGTTCCTGAACGCTCTTGCTTCCTCGTCGTCATCAGATGGACTAAATCCAATATTGGGAGCCTACGGACTCGCCGTCGGTCGTTCATTGCCACCGACTGGAACTTACGGACTCGTCGCCGACCGTTCTTCTCTGCCAACCGGATTCTACAATCTTGGTACCGATCGTTCGTCGCCGCCTATCGGACCCTACGACCTCGTCGCCGCCGGACTCATCGCCGTTGACTGCTCGTCGCTGATAATCGGATTCTATGGTTTCTTCGTTATCAACCGGACCCTACGGACTCGTTACTACCTGTCAAAAGGACTGAATGTTTGTGGACTTATCTCGACCCCTTCGAATTCCCCGACTCGTGAAGGTGATTAACTTTTCAGTTCAGTATTCTTTGTCAGAAAACCTAATAAATTATTTGTTCATTGTCAATGTGTCTTTGCCTGGTCTGGTCACTTGCAGCGGCGCATACAAAAACCCCTTAATGCAATGAAAACGTTGCACTATGAGAAATTCTATCTGCTTGATCGTAGACGTAAAGGCGACTTACATTAGCATGGTCATTATGCCATCAACGAGTGTCTTACTAGTTTCTTAACCCATACAGTGCATGGTTTCACAGATTTGTTGGCTTTTTCAGAAAATTTTCTGTGACACCAATAAATTGGATCCGCTTTAGATTGATCATTACCATTTTTGTGATATTAAGATTTAGATCGTGATTGCATATAGGCTGAACTCGTTTCAAGTTTACTCAAGCGATCGCAAATCTCTGCCAATTTCATTTTCGATTCTGATTTTTGTACAGAATTCAAGAGAATTGCTTGACCAAGCATGGTTCGTACGGTCCTTGTAAACCTTGAAAAGTCCTTGAAAAAAAAAGTTCATTTTCAAGGCCTTAAAAGTACTTGAAAATCGATAAGAGTCCTTGAAAAAGAAATTTTTAAAAATTCTGTGAGAGTCCTTGAAAAATTTGTTTTTTCCGAAATAATTTTCGCCACTTTTTTTTTACTCCGTAAGTGACGTCCTATAAGGCTTTTTCCCTGCACAGGGAAAAAGCCTTAGCAGCCAATAACCCTAGATAATAGGATTTAAAGCAAGTTTTTTCCCATTTTTCTTAAGCCGGGTTTTCGTAGGAGCAGATTCTCTGGTCCGCGTGCAAAGGGAATCGCCCAGCGTGACACGCCGTCCACTCACCAATAATACAAGTTCGAATGTTTTCCTAGAGAGCGCAACAAGCCTCACGGCAGTGTTTTACGTCGGGTGTGATTGGCCGACTGCTTCTGGAGGAGTCAAATGCGTTGTGCGCCACTCGTTTTACCGATTTTCTCTTCATTTTTGTTTTCTTTTACTTTCCTTCATCGAGCTCGATGCTTCCCTTCAAGCCTGAGTATGCAAATGACAGAGTAGCTGATGCGCCACGGTAGAAATACACAAACGCGTAGTGTGATTATGTAACACGTTTCTGTCGACGCGAAATGATCCAGTTCGGTTCATGCGGTGCCAAAAACCTATGTTGGAATGCTTTTTCCCTTTTTATTCTCTGTGCACGTGGAACCGCTGGGCCCGACGCAATATGTAAATCGCGGACGGCGTGCTCTCACCCTCACGGGAGCTCGGCTTTATACTGTAGGCTGGTTTTTTTCCGCGTGTACGTCGGGATTGGTTTTTTTTCTCCTTGAGATTGCCGGTTGTTATTTGTCGGCCGTTTTATTTTTTTTATGATCGTAAATGATCTTGTTTTTTTCCTTGCAACTTTTATGGAATAAAAGCTAGTGTTCAAAATGAACTTCCAATCGTTGTTTTTTTTCTTCAGCTCAGTCGGCACGCTCCGGCCCCCAACAACCCACTTCTAGGAAAACCCGGCTTTATGGTAGCATGTATCCGGCGATCGTATGTAGACGTATTTGGAGTCGTTGGAAGTCATTAAACTTTTGTACCAGGTATTTTTTCTGAAGGACTTAGGAAACTTTTTTTTTTTTCTAAGATGTTGATTTCTCAATTTTTGCCGAAATAATTTCAGCCTTTCGGTCCGTAAGTGAGCGAAGCTTCCTCTGATTACTGTCAATCATAGGCGGAGATTGACTTGGAAGTCTGGGGGGGGGGGCACGATGATGATGTCAATTCATATATACATTAGATCAGTCAACTTCACCTTTCACGTTAGCCCCCCTCCGCCCAAGGTGCTGTCAAGAAAATATTTATTTAGGAGTGATGTGAAGCGCTTGTACAAGGTTCTTTAAAGAAAGAAAACAAAAAATGAGTAGCAAGTGTGTGTACTTTTAATTACTCTTGTGGCTGAAAAATCCCTTCTATCAAGATTGGTTGCTGCGTGTGCCAGACAAAAATGCCGCCAAATGCGAGCTGTTCTTCAATGGGTGAATCGGCGCTGAAATCCATTGAGCTTATATTACTGGAGGGAGTATGGCACAGGGCCATAACTAGGATTTTTGTATTGTCTTGCCGCTCCCACCAATTCGGAATTCGATAATTTTATAACGGTGTTCACCTAAAAATTGCCACCCGGGGCAGTTGCCCCCCCCCCCCCGCAGTAGAACTCCTTAATACACGTTGATGTCGTCTTACCCTGTAGTACCGGTGCTGGTATGACGTCAGTGGCCTACATTATTCCTTGAAAGATCACGTGACGCGTTGAATGTCGGCGCATCTCCGTTATTTTCTAATGACATCCATAGTTGTTTAAAACAATAAATGAAAGAAATAATTTCAGTATCAATGATATGATTCAAAAATTAATGAGAGATAGTTCCAGAATTAATGAGAGAGAATTCCAGAATTAATGAGAGAGAATTCCAAAATTAATGAAAGATAAATTCAGCAGCATTGATAAGAGAGAATTCCAAAATTAATGAAAGACAAATTCAGCAGCATTGATAAGAGATAATTCCAAAATTGATAAAGCAATAATTCCAGAATTAATGAAACAATTTTAGAATTAATGAAACAATTTTAGAATTAATGAAACAATTTTAGAATTAATGAAACAATTTTAGAATCAATAAAAGAAAGAATTTCAGTATTAGCGAAAGAAACAAATCCAGAATTGATGAAAGAAATAATTCCAGACATTTGAGAGAGAATGGAATAAAAAGCGAAAGAACGAATATCTACTCTCCAGAAATGAACGGTATCGCGGAATGATATAATCGAACCCTCATGGAAGGAGTCAGGTCCTTGTTGCTTCAAGGAAAATTACCGAAAGACATGTGGGCTGAACTAGTAAATACACAGAACTATTTACGAAATAGATTCCCGCATAGAACTTTGAAAGGGAAAGCACCCTTGAACGTTTTCAGTGGCAGAAAATTTTCCGTCAGGCATTTGAAAGTCATAGGAAGTTTGGCTTACGTCTTCATTCCTAAAAGATATCGAGACAAACTAGATAGCAAAGCGGAAAAGGGAGTATTGGTTGGCTATGCAATAAAAACAAAAGGATATAGAGTTTGGATTTTGAAAACCGACAAGGTTATTGAGACGAAGCATGTAAAATTCAATGAATTTACTATGGGTACAGAAATTCAAAGAGAGTCTCAAAAATGTCGTGAAAATCCTTTGATTAACTTTTATAATAATTCAGATGTAGAAATGGGAGATTCTGAAGAGGACATAGAAAATCAGAAAATGCAATATGACGAAAACGTGAAATGGAAAAGGGTTGTAAAAACAAGAAAAAAGGGCGATACAGCGGGCAGAAAAGATGTCTATTACTATCCTGAAGAAAATATCCGACTCAGAAGTAAAAACGATGTACAAAAATATTGTGAACGAAAAGGGATCAGCATAAACTTAGACGATTTTGATTTCAAAGGGGATACAAAGCGAGAAAATGACGTTTATGATGACGCATCGAATGAATCGGATACGAACATCGAAGCTCACCGTGTCAACATAAAAATTCCTAATTCTTACTTTGAAGCAAGAAATTCATCACAGAAGGACGAGTGGCAAAACGCGATGAAAGATGAGATCGAAGCACTAAAATCGCGGGCTGTATACGATCTAGTCCCAAAACCTGACGATCGAAAAATTTTGGGAAACAAATGGGTGTACACAATCAAAAAGGACGAATTCGGTAACATAAGACGTTATAAAGCACGACTAGTGGCACAAGGTTTTCGACAAGTCGAAGGCGTCGATTATTTCGATGTTTATTCACCGGTAGTGAATTTCACATTAGTTAGATTATTCATGATCATTTCAATTATTTTGAAGGGTTGGATTCATCGACATTTAGACATAAAAAATGCATATTTGTACGGTAAACTCGACAATGTTGTATATATGAATCAACCACAGGGTTTTGAAGATCATGCCGCTGTGGTGGTCGAGTGGTTATAGTGACGGACTCGCGATGCGAGGATCCGGGTTCGAACCCCACAATGGTGGTCGGCTGAAGTTGGTTTTCTGTGGTTCCCAACTTCAAGGCGAAAATGCGAGCTGATCTCCCCGTTAAAAAGTCTCGCCACAGAGAGCAACAGTCCTACAACGATAAATCATTCAATCATAACACTTCACTCATAGTTAGAAAAACTAGTGGCAGATGGCAGCACTACACATAACAAGCATTACAGAGAAACAACAAAAACTTCGTCAGGTTTCACTACACGTACACGCACATTCCCGCATGTACCGATTCGTTGGGGGGTTGTAGGGGGTGGGCGTGGTGCAGTAGTAGTAGGTAGGGCCTCCAAAAAATGGCTCGGGGATCCATGATGTTCTTAAGTCAGCCACCTCGTTGGGCAAGTTGCCTGTTGTGGCGTTGTATTTGTGTATGTTTTGAGACTGAAAAGGGCATTATACGGTCTACATCAGGCCGGAAGACAATGAGTTGGACAAAACATTTTTAGAACTAGGTTTTTTAAAAATTGTTAAATGGAAATTGTATATATGTATATAATTGGAATGTTATTATATTAGTATATGTTGATGACATGGCGGTATTTGCCAAAAATGAGGAAAATATGAATATTGTAATAAGTTTGTTAGAATCAAAGTTTGAAATTAAAAATTTGGGTTCAATTTCATGTTTTTTAGGAGTACAATTCGAAAATGTGGGAAATAAGTTAATTATGCATCAAAAAGGTTATATTGAAAGAATGCAACGAATTTACAGAAATATTCCCAAATGTAAATCTAATATTCCATTAAGTACAGGTATTATAATTCACGGGTGTCAAGAAAGTGATTCCGTAATCACTGATGTTCCATATTGGAATTTAATCGGGAGCTTATTTTTTTTAGCAAACAGGACGAGACCCGATATAATGTATCCAGTTACTCTATTATCACAATATTGTGAAAAACCATCTGTTATTCATTGGAAATTATTGTCAAGTATTTAATTACGTTGTTAATACAGCTCATTATTGTATCAATTTAGATCATAGTAAGAATATGGACTTGATTGCATATTCAGATGCAAGTTGGGCGTCTGATAGAGATGATCGTCGTTCCATGAACGGATATATTATTTTACTAGGGGGTGTTCCGATTTCGTGGAAATCGTCGAAACAAAAATCTGTAGCGATTTCAACTATGGTAGCGGAGTTAGTAGCATTATCGGAGACAGTCAAAGAAGTTATTTGGTTGTACCGAATTTTGAAAAATTGTGAAAAATTGAATTTACCGTTGCATATTCCTACTATTTATTGTGACAATCAGAGTGAGATACATTTTTCAAAGAACTGTGTTGAAAATCGGCGAAGCAAACACATTGATATTAGATTTTTCTTTGTAAAAGATTTGTTAGAGAAAACATGAATTTGTATTATCACATGTATGTGGAAAAAAAAATGTCGCCGATATGTTAACGAAACCTATGGGTAATGAAAAATTACGTTTTTATTGCAAATATTTATTTTCAATGTAAAAAAAAAAGGAAAAAAGGGGTGTTTTGTTGGACTGTTTTCCTCCTCCCCCCTCCATGCACGTGCGGGAACTGGTTGTTCCGACGCTATATGCAAATCGGCGGCGGCGTGTTCTCACCCTCGGGAGCACGGATATATAGACTGTTTTTTCTCTATATGAGAGATGTCTGTTTTTTTTCATGTATGTATGTCGGGATTTGATTTGTCTCTCCCTTTTGATTGCCGGCCGTATTTTCTGATGAACGTAAATGATCTTTTTTTTGCAACTTTTATAGAATAAAAGTTAGAGTTCAAAATGAACTTCCGATCGTTGTTTTTCTTTCTTCAGCTCAGTCGACACGCTCTGCCCCCAACATAGAACAATAGATTTGGCCGTCTTTTACCCTTTTTTTGGTCATTTTCTCACATTTCGGGGGGGGGGGAGGGTGACCAGTCCCTTAAGTCTCCCCCCCCCCGCCGCTACGCCCTTGCATGAACATATGCGTCGTTGTATGAGGGCCAAATTGAAACTAATGCGGTGGCAAGTTCACCATCGAGGCCGACGCCAGAGCATGACGATAAGCAGATAACAAGCGTTAATCGGCGGTGTTTCCGATTTGTTAAACTTGAATTTACGGTTTTTTAATCAATCTGTAGCGATGCCGTCTCGCAGAATCGGAAGACAGCGTTTTGTCACAACCGGGATCAAAAATGAGCAAACGCAAGAGTCGAGAATATGAACTCTCAAAATATTAATTAAAATTTAACATCACCGCAAGTCATCGAATTGCTTAGTATTGTCCAGTGCTGGAGATCATCCAGTAGACCAGGGGTTGTTAACCTATGGGTCGCGACCTAAAGTTAGATCGCCAACGCTTCTCAGAAAAACCCCCCAAAAAAAAGTTTTTTCCATGTTAAGTGTTTTTTGTGTCTAGAACTGCGGAGTGGGTCAATTTGACCCAAATCAAACTTCGTTTTCATTCATCTCAAAAACTTAAGCGCAGAAAAAAAAATTGCCTTTTCATGTCATATGGATATTAATTCATGAAAATTTTATCCTTCACACATTCCGTATTCCAGAGCTATAAGCACTTATAGCTAGAACCATGGTTTGGGTCATTTTGACTCAACTTATTCTATGGGGAAAAAAAGGGGTGTAGAATGTTCTCGGAAGCGTGGTTACCCCTTTTTAGAATGCGATTTTTAAATATGTTGAAGTGTTTTTTCTAAGGCTTATTTATTGTGCGAGGAGATTCTTTTTTTTTTCCTTCAAAAAATTGTGAAGGAATGGCAAATGCAGCTAAATATCTTTTTCTCTGTAAACTTGATTAATACCTGATATTCTGATGGGACTCGAGGAAGGTTTTGAGAAATTTAAAAAATTAACTATTAGAAGGAATGTTGTAGCTGAAATTTCTGTACGCACGATGTCGCAGAAAGAATAGAATTCTGGAGTGCAGTTGAGGTGGACACCAAATTTATTTCCAAACCTAGGCAAGGATCAGGGTTCAACGAATCTGTTTCAGAGCGACTATTGATGAAGCCATTTGAGAACAAAGACAAAAATCTCACTGCTGGCAACTTATTTCACTACACTGAAGCTGGCTGAAATGTTAAAAGCCAAAAAAAATACGAGCTTAGTAGGGACGGTGAGATGAAATCGAAGAGAACTACCTGACACAATAAAGATAGTGAAACTACAGTTGCATGAAACATCACTACTGGAATACAATGATGTAATGAAAATTTATCAAGGGAAAAAAAAATGTGTGTGTGTGTTTTATAAGTAAGCATGCTTCTGACAGTTGATATTGACAGTAGTAGCCCTGAAAAGCTTCCCCAGAAACAATTTCACACTAAAATTCAACAAAATTTGCCGTAGATGTACAGATCAAATGACCAAAAAAAACATTCGGTAAAGATAAGCATCATGGAGGTAGCCTCTGTCCACATTTTCTATAACATCCTGGTTCTCACTATAATAAATTCCAAGATTTTGTATAGAATAGTACAGAGCTGTACGAAAGTATTTTTTAAACGCAATCCCTCTAAAATCTTATTGAAGAGATACGTTCATCATACGTGTCACCCTTGCACAAGAGGACACGTTCGTGCGCTCTTGATCGTGTAACTTCGTGAACCATTAAAAAAAGTGATTTTAGGTAATATCAAAATGTGGAAACAATTTTTGCATTAATTTGTCATGGTTTGTGCAACAACTTCAACATGGGGTAAATGTACAAAAATCACAAATATTTTTGCTCCAAACTGCTCGTCATAAACTCCATTTATCATTAAGAAATCTATATTTTGACAATCACATTAGACTTTTTCATACTTAATTTGACACTTGTTTTAATCTTCGTCATATTATGGGATTACTGATTTTTTTTTTTTTTTTTTTTTTTTTGTGTTGTGTGAAAACTGTGTACTGTGTACAAAATCTTATTTTTTACTGAATTACATCATTTTTTAGCTAATTTTGAATCCTATTTCATATTCACAAACAAACTTTTTTCCGTTATTGAGTTCACAGTTAAACAGCGTTTAATAAGAGTAGGAAAAACCGAGAAAAACTTCACTACAGGACACTGTTCACAATTTGGGTCAATTTGACCCAGTCCGCGGTTCTAGTGTTAACACATGACAAAACACGTGAGGTGGGGAGCAGTAAAGTGAAGGAAGAATAAGGTCCTTTCACAAAGGACGACAGACGACTTTATGTCGTCCAATATGGCACTGATGCGGCCACATTATCCCTTTCACACAACGATTTCGTCATCCCGTCTGGAAATCGTGTCGTCCATTCATACCTTTCACATGCCCTGATTTCTTGCCAGATGGTTTGTTTGCACAGAAGAAATTTCTTTTTTTTCATTAGTTTTCAATTCTATCATGGTTTCTGTCAATCTTATGATTTATGAATATTAATTTTATGAATGTAATATTTTTTATTTCAATTTGACTCGGAAGTATATTCCGATCAGTATTTTCTTTTGTAAAAGAATATTCAGTATAGTAATTCTATGGCACGAGTCTTCAACGTTTCAGACATGCCAGGCCAAATTTGCAACTCCCCACGGGCCACCAACTAGTGTAATTTAATGGAGCCCCAAGTTAAAATTGAAGGTTGAATTTTGAAGTTGAGAGAAAAATAATTGAAGCCTTTTATTTATTCTAAAATTATTTATTTTATTAATTATCAATTTTTGTTAGTTCTGAAACATTTTCACCAATTCTAAAAAGGTTTTTTATTAATTACTGATCAAATTAATTAGTTCTGAGATTAATTTTAATCTGAAATCACTTTGAGAATGATCCTTTAATTATTTATTTCGGTAATTCCGAAATTATCTTCTTTCTCAATATATCTTGAAATCATTTCTTTCAATTATTATTCAATTACTCTTTCATTGATTGTGAAATAATTTCTATCAAAAATTACAAAATTTAGTTTATGGTTAAAATGTGTTTATGGATGACAATGCCCGTCCTCACCGAGCAAATATCATAAACGAATGCCTTGAATCTGAGGATATAACCCGTATGGAATGGCCAGCATTCTCACCTGACTTGAATCCAATAGAGAATGTGCGGGACATGCTTGGCTGACGAGTTGCAGCCCGTCAACCACCTCCTACATGTGTACCGGAACTTCGGAGAGCATTGTTTGCTGAGTGGAGTGATCTTCCCCAAGATCAGATCGATAATTTGATACTCAGCATGCCTAGGCGTTGTACAGACTGTATTTCATCGCATGGGAGACATACAATGTATTAACCATCATACCAACCATGTAATAGTAAGTTTTTGTAAAGGAGATATTTTTTACAATTGCTCCAGGGAGCAAAAATCATAGTTTTTATGAATGGTATCATACATACACCATCGTTTTTGTTCTTTATCTTTTGTTTAATAAATGGGCTTTATGAATAAGTAACGTTTGTTTTGTTTCTGAACCTTTATTTGCCGGAGCTGGCATTATCCTCAATTTATGGACATGAGTGTAGCTGATGGTAGAAAATATATCTTTAAATGTTTTTAAAATATTTTGGGAAAAAAAGTCTAAAATTATAAGGTCTCTCTTTTTGGGAAATGTTAAAGAACAATTCCAAAAACTCAAAGATGTCCCAAAAATAAACAGAAATGATCCAAGAGATTATCACAAAAATTAGAAACTTTGCCTGGTTTTGATTTATACAAAAATTGCCAAGTTTTCAAGACAAATAAAATTCAATTAGTCGAATGGTCAATGGTTCATTGAAGAGCTGAAACGTGTCGACCATTCGACCAATTGAATTTTATTTGTCTTGAAAACGTGGCAATTTTTGTATAGATCCAAGAGATATTATAAACCTTTTCTTCAATGGGTGTTCTTACACGTGCTTCCAATGATGCTTTGGCACATGCTTCTACTCTCGCTTCCACCTCTCCTCCTGGTGCAGAGGTTAAATGCTTTGTAGATTGACTTGATGTGGGGGGGGGGGGGTTTCCTCTTTTTCTTTATCTTCGAAATTCATGGTTTGTTTTAGGAAAATGTGTGACCAGCCTCTTTGGGTTCCCTCCAAGGAAGATTTTCTAGAGCTAACCCCAGATTCTTTCACGCAGCAGTGACCTCGGGAGAGCCCTCACATCATTGAGCATTACCCCACCCAGATGCCACCTGAAAATACAGGACGAGCGGGATTATACACCAGTTGATAGGGCAGCCTCCCTGTTGGCTAGACAGGGTTCGGGCCCCTGTACCACCTAGCAGCCCAGGAAACATTAAACCTGGTTTTTCACCTGTACCCTCTACTGCAGATATCCTCCAGGGAGTTCCTCCAGTTCTGGTCGCACATGGGGATGCTACCACTTTCTTTGTTCGAATCTCACTGTGATAGCATACAAGATGCCAAGGAGCCCCGACGTGGAGGTGAAGATAAGTGGCTTTTACTGAGCGGGGCCTATTCGTCAAAATTACCCATTCCAGTCAAGGACTAGGTTTTGTCCGAGAATGTTGTCACTCTCCACTATCCATACAAAGGTTTTTAACAGCTGGCTGATGCGAAGATATATTTTGGAAAGAGAGAAAATTCAACTCTGGGATAGTTGAATAATCCCCATTGATAGATGGCGACTTATTCGAGATACGTCGCCATCTGGTGGCATTGTCAGCAATTGTGAGCTTTGGCCTGAGTTAGGTTTGACTGTCAATGTACGGTTGTTTTTAGTGCACACGAACTCCAAGGAAAGATTGAGATATTCATTGCCTCTGTAGTCTAGTGCTTGAGGGTGTTCATGCAGAAAGTGAAAGGATGTGGGTTAGATTCCCTGCAGGGGCAGTTCAATTTTCTCTTTCCAAAATATATGTTTGCATCAACCAGCTGTTAAAAACCTTTGGACTAGGTTTTGTGCCTAAACTTTTGTGCTCTTTTGATTACAATCCCAACTATCAACGCGTTTCTAAAATAATAAATGAGTTCTTCCTAAACGATTTTTCCCCTCTTCAAGATTTATGTTCATAACTCAAATTTTTTATTTGTCCAAGAGCGAGTACATAAATTTTTTTTAGAGTGGGCGTAAACATATTTTTACACCGGGCCGTGAAATTCCTAAGCCAGGTCCTGACCAGTGTGCACTATGTTTCCGCCTTTACCATAGTTTTGACTGTCATAATCAATGCATTCCCTCTAATTTTTTTTTACTATTGATCCTCTCTGTAACTAAAAATTTTGGTCACTAACCAGGAGTGTCTGTTAATAGGTTGCATACCATTGAAGCCCGTTCATGGAATTCAAAAAGTTTCCATCAACAGGAGGTATCTGCTAGGAAGATTTCACTGTATTTTATTTGCAGCGATCTGTTTCATCTGTGCGTGGCAATCTGTGAAGCTGAGTCCAGACCCGCCACTATACTCAATGTCCAAATGTGCAACCCCCCCCCCCTTCTCCTTCAAGGTAGCCTGAGCCCTTAGGTTCCAGTGCCTATATGAGGTGTATTCAAACAAAATTTCAATTGAAATTAAAGAAATTTTAAAAAAATCAATTTTGAGCAATTTCTTTTGTTGGACTACGATTATGTTTTCGCAGGGAGTCTTCCCCCTCCCCCCACCCTCGTGAAAAACCTCAACATTCATCACTACTGAGAGGCTTCATGTTAGTGTTGGCATTTATGGCACGTTTATCTCTCAAACAGTGTTCACCAGTATGTATCTAAAAAAAAAAAATTCAATTTTACTCCTCCATATTTTAAGTAGTGAAAATGCTCCTTTAAATTTTTGGATAATTCTTTTTATTAGAGTTATTTCTCACTAAGGGAAAAAATACCCCTTAAACTTTTGGAGAGAAGTGAGATTGCTCTTCAAACTTACATTTTTGGATAAGACTGCTCCCAAATGTAAACCTTGCAACAAAATTCTTATGAGCATCTCCTCAGAATTAACATATCAAGCAACCAATCGTTCTCTCAGAACTTTATATGAATTCTGAGTTGATGGCTTTTCCAAAATATCCATGATAATGCGTAATTCTTGTTGCTAAACCATGCTGATTATATAATTTAGTTTTAATTTTTGTTGAATGGTTCAATGGTAATGTCCGCTAGTTTGAATTTGCAGTCCAATTGTTTAAACTACAAATCTGGTCAATTATGCCAGAAAAGAAGAATTTTTGGGAATACTTGCAAAATTTCCTGATTACTTGTTTGCTCTAAAGCCATGTCAAGAATGCAGCAATGCTAGGAACCAAAGCACTTATGTTGATTGCCTATCCTTTTTTAGCACTACAGGAAGTTGGCAGAGGATGACTTTACAGCAATGGAGGAAGTTGGCATTGGATCAGGTTTCAGTTACTGAAAGGTATCTGGCTCCAAGAAATCTTCAAAACATAATCAGTTGACTACTGGAGGTCCCCACTTTGGTACACCTGCAAGCCTGATGAAATATTGATTCGTTAACGTAGATTCATTCACATATCACCATAAATTACTTCTAGATTTCTATAATCTGCATGTGCATATTCTCAACAGATGAACCATTTTTTACCATAATTTACTAAAGCATTGTATTGCATGTTACTGAATTAAAAACTAGGTTAACAATAACTTCAGCTGCAAAAATTGATTTAAATTTTTAGTTGCATAATTGTGAAGATAAGTTACAATTTAACTGAAACTCATAGAGCGTACACTAGAGTAATAATAGATACACCGAACAGTGTGAGCTTTTATACTATCGAGATGATGTGGACACAGTCTGCCTGACATTTGCATAAGGGAATAGGCAGCGTTGCCTCAATGTGGGACTTACTTTCCGAAAGCTATTTGCTGTTCTTAATATGCTTTATTAGTGTGAAAAGTTTTTTTTCCAATTTTTTTCTTTCAGTCACCCAATCAACCAATAGTAAATGACAAATTCACAAAAATATCACTTTGCTCACCTCAAAAGCAAAGTTCAGGGGGAATTTTCTTCATTTTTATATTCATTCAGGCTAAGTCAATATGAAAATGAAAACTAACTGGAAACAAAGAAAAAGTTAAAATTTGTTACATGGTGTTATACAGGGTAATTCAAATTGTTTGTCCACAGGACTATCTCTGCAACCATTCACATTAGAAGTATAAAGTAAAAGTCCATTCTCACAACAGTTCACGATTGGAAGAAAAATTGTTATAAAGGATTTCTCATTATAAACAAACTACAGTGGATCACACTTGGAACGTTTCCCTGCTTCGTACAACCCATTTTTGTGGTCCAAACTCTTCCCAATGCTCACCTACATTTTCCCCATTTAAAGCGTTTTCTTGCTTACAACATTTTTTCATGACGGTTTTTTGACAAAATGTTATAAGTGGGATCAACTGTAGATGAATTTACCTTTCTTTTTCTTTTTATTTTGAACTACTTTCTGCTGAAATATGAAAGCAGTTAACTACTTATTCATACATAATTTTGATTGCAACACCACTGCAACCACTTTGTAGAATGCAGCAGTTTTTGCAACTGGAGTATTTATTGCACTATAAAAAAATCCAATATTTAAGGATGAGAAATGATTAATGATTGATTTTGCTGCCCTGTGTCCAGTTTTTGAAGATTCCAAGTAATTAGAGGGGGGAAAGAGAGATAGAGGGGATGTGTGTTTCAAGGGAAATATAACTATGCCAAAACCACACTTTGTGTCCCACCTGCCAAACCAACACACCTACAGATGAAATGATGCATTTTCTCCACCTCCTATATAAATACCAAGAAGATAAGATACATATACAACATGTGGCCCTCTTATCTATGAGGAGGTACTGACATGACCCGTTCATAAATACCTATGAATAGGATGAAGAAATTTTTAAAAATGCCACCCTTTTTCCAGTTCATTTTATGTATAATTCATTTAAAGAAAGGGAAAATATGTTTTTCAAGAATTTCCGATGTCGTTATAGCAAATGTGTTCTCATTTTCATACTTGCTATAAGCAAGTATTTTTTGGTATCATTAACATGCTCTTTGACAATTTTTATTTATTTAGACAAGACAAAATCAAAAACATACAAGACAGAAAGACAAAAAGAAAACTGCAAAACACTATTTGACCCAAAGGGATATAATAATTCCATGGGTCATGAAACAGTAACACGAATGGGACAATCTTCTCCGCAACCTTGAAAGTGTACAAAAACAACAATACCAATAATATTACACAATAATATTCAATATCAAAATTACCTTAACTTTTTTTTAGAATATTACTTAAATTTTTAAATGTTACCTCTCTCTCTCAAATTAGTGATTAGTTAATTATCAAATAAAATTAACTGTTCAATATTCATTATTTCAAATACATAATTTATTATAGCTGTTATCTATTAATACCATTAAACTCATTGCATAACCTTGGAGCAAGAAAGCATAAAGATTTTTTATAAATTGTTTTTCTTGGTAATGGTATATGATATAGATTTTCTGTTTGCATTGTACTTCTTTGTGTAATTGCTCTGTTGGGATACCAGTCAGGATTTTTATACATGAACAGCAATACTTTATATAAATAAAGTTGACGTACGTTAAAATGCATTAATGATACATCGCATTGCAAGAAATGATTGTTAATGTGTAGAATATCTCGTCGAAAAAATCATATAAATGGCTTAAAGATGGAATTGAATTTTTCTATGTTCCTCCCCAGACAGTTAATCCATATAATATATGCGGGAATACCCATGCATAGAACACTTCTCTCAAACTGTTGTATGAAATAATAGACTTTAGTTTAAACTGCTCTTAGTTTATTGACAATTAAAGTAGTATGATTTTTCCATTTCAAGTTAGACGAGATAACTAATCCAAGATATTTATAATTTATCACTCTTTCTGTATAAGCAACAATTACAAATAGTATCAGGATGAAAATCATCACATTCATGAAATTTAATTTCAGTTGTCTGGTGTATTTAGATTCATTAAATTAAAATGCATCCATTAGGTTTTACTTGCATTAAGCTGTAGTCGAAGGCTCTTAATTCTTTTATTAATGGTGTAAGTGTCATTTTCTAAATTTTTCATCAAATCTTCAGTTGTGTCAGCAGTACAAATTAGGACAGTATCATCTGCGAATGACATGAAATGACCAAAAATATTAACATAATGTATTTCATTTATATAAATTAAGAAACGTATTGGTTCCCAAACCGATCCCTGGGGTACACCTGTATTTATTATTTTAAAATCGCATACACTGTTATTAATTCTTACCGACTGTTTCCTATTTGTAATAAAAGATCTAAATTAGTCAAGGGGAAGGCCTCTTATTCCAATATTTTTAATTTTTTCTAATAAAATAACCCAATTGACTGAATCAAATGCCTTTCTAATATCAATAAACACAGCTGCTACCTTTTTATGATTATTTATATGATTTGTTATGTGATCCATAAATTTAGTCGTAGCCATTTCAGTGTTCATTTTTTCTCTAAAACCAAATTGACAATGCAAGTAATATATAATAGCTTTTAAATAATAATTAAGTTGTTGTTTAATCCATTTTTCTATATATTAATTTCGACATAACAGATAATATTGAAATAGGTTTGTAGTTTATACAAAAATTGCCACGTTTTTAAGACAAATAAATTCAATTGGTCGAATTTGTCTTATTTGTCTTAAAAACGTGGCAATTTTTGTATAAATTAAAACCAGGCAAAGTTACTCATTTTTTGTGATAAGGTTTGTAGTTGTTCAAATCCTCTGTTACCCATTTCGTATATGGGTGTGACAATAGATTTTTGGAGTTCAGTAAAAAAAATTCCGGTACTTAAAGATTTGTTGATCAGATGAATTATATATAACCGATGGGTGGTGACAAAAGATAATCTTGAGCATTCTGGGTGTTAAGCCATCACTTCCTGCAGGTTTCCTATTATTGAGTGATTTAATTAAATTATCAAGTTGTGTGAAATCAATTTCTCGAAGAACAAATGAATTAATATTAGAATTTTCAATATGAGTAAAATTGCTCTCTTGATTGTTTATATCATCATTTTTTTACCCGATCAATAAAATTGGTATTAAAAGAGTTAGCTAGTTGGTGTGGATTATCATAATTTGGTAAAGTGATATTTTTCTTATTTATAAATTTATTTATGAATTTCCATTGTTCTCTATTCGATCCTAAGATGGTGAATTTCTCTTTAAAATAGTCATCTTTACATTTCTTTATTATTTTTTTTTAAATTAGCCTCATATTGTTTATACTCAATTTTATAGTCAAGTGTAAATAGGAAGGGGGGGGGGGTTTGCTGTGTTTAATGTACAATTTTTCTTCAATATTTATCATTTTGATCAAGTCGTTTGTAATCCAATCATTGTCTTGTTTCATTTTTGGATTTGATATTTTTTTTTTTGTAAATAAATTAGAATTCAAATTGATGTTCAAAAAATGTGTATAGGCATTATCAGTATGAGCTTCATCAAAGACACGTATAAAGTTCACATTTCTAATGAAATTATCAAATAGTTCATAGCAAATCCAGGATTTTTCCTTATATATTAAATTATTACCATTATTATTTGGTAAATGTTTTTTTTGAAACCAATTAATAGATGGTGATCAGAAATCCCTGCATCATAAACTCCCATTTTACATTGAAATGTATTTTTAAATGAGCGGAAAAATACATGGTCAACATCAGATGAATATGTAATTCCAATTCTCGTGATACATTTTTCAAATGAGGAAAACCATTTAAATAAAATAGATTCAAATAATCATTAACACCATTATCATCAATATTGTAAAGATTTATATTCATATCACCCATAATAACCATATCTGAGTTTTGATATTTATTCAAATGTGTTTGAAGTTTCCTATTCAATTGATCAATGGTGAAGTTATGAGATCTATAGATTAATGAGAAAATAATATTAAATTCACAAAATTTTAACGGCAATACTTCAGTTGTTAGAAACTGATTTATACAAATACAAATACAAATACAACGCCACAACAGGCAAAATGCCCAACGAGGTGGCTGATAAAAAGATGCCCATAAAAATATGGTTGTCATATGTTTCAAAAATACAGCAACCCAATTAAAAATGCAATTAACACAAATTACAAACAATATATACACATGATAAAATATTATACAATGCCCATAAAGAATACTTATGGTTGTCTTATTCTAAGAATGGATAGCTTCTCGATTTACCCCAACATGTTTATCGTATTTCTTTTTAAACGTGTCAATTGTGTTACAATTTACTACCTCCGGGGGTAAGCTATTCCATTTATTAACAACCCTATTGGAGAAAAATTCCCTGCGACACCATAACCTTGCATTGTCCCTCACCAATCGATACTGGTGTCCCCTTGTAAAAGCAGTCGATTGGCGGTGTACTAAAAGTTCATGGTCCATCCTATCCATCCCATTGAAAATTTTGAACACTTCGATCATATCTCCTCGACCCCTGCGTTCATCCAATGTAAACATATTCAAAAAATGAAGTCTTTCTTCATAACTCAAGCCCTGTGTGCCAATAAGGACACGCGTAGCTCTTCTCTGCACCCCTTCAACCAAGTCTATGTCCCTCTGTAGGTATTGACAATTCAACTTTTATACCGTTTTTGATAAATATGTAGACACCTCCAGATTGGTTATAATGACATTTATAATAACCATAATACCCTGGTATCATGTACATATTTACTTCACTCTCCTTAATCCAAATCTCTGTAAAACACATATTAAAATTTTCATTAATGTATTTTAAGTAAACTAAAAAATTATCAATTTTTCCTCATACTTATATCACAAAGAATATATGTATGTTGCAATGACAGATTAGATACCATATTACAATGTTTCTGTTTCTGGATTTCTAAACACGACGAATCCAAGATGGCCACTTCAGCAAAAAATCATGGTCTATATCAATATAATTTTCAGTTAACAAATTAACCATTGTTTACACGCAGTTTTCTAATTCACTAATGTCTCTTATTCTAAGTATAGTGGATGTTTCAGACTGTCTCAGGAAGACCTTTCCACCTCTGGTCCAGGCAAACCTATAGTTTTCTTGCTTGAATTTTCTGACATCAAAGAATAATTACTTGAGAATATTTGGTCAAATGTTCATTGATGAAGACTCTCTGAGGTATGAAATTCTGGCTGATGACATCAGATTTCAAAGCCGGGTTCTTTTTAACAGCCTCAATCCAGATACATTTAGATGATGACTCCTTGAATTTTACAATGATAGGTTTGACTTTCACTTTTGAAAACGAAGGTACTCTGGGCTCTTTCTATCTGTTTCTTAGTTGACCTTAAGTTCAGTTTTTATTTGATTCAATATTTTCGGAAGGCATTCATTGACTTCCTTTGGTACACCATTAATTTCAATGTTGTTGGCTTTGCTCCTATATTCAATTTCAGAGATAGATTCTTGAATATCCACAATATTTTTATGAAGTTGTACATTTTCACTCTTCAACTTCATGTTTCCATTTCTAAGATGAGATATCTCTTCACTTAGACATTTCACCCTACCATCAACTTCTTTTAATAATTCAGTATGATAATTAAAACTTTTAGTGATGTCCCATTATATATCTCTTAAATCCTTCTATAGTCATATGGATGCTAGCAACTCAATTCTGCATCAATGTTTTATCTCCTGCTTAAATTTCTTCAAAGCATTTGCCACGATCGATGGTTTTTCATTCTCAGATTCCTCATCATCATCTTTGCAACTTTTACATATGTAATTATTTTTTGCGTCCTTTTTCATTTTACGGAAAGCTGCCTTATAACTTTCAATGTAATTGGATGAAACAAATCCAAACATTTCTTGCATTTCAATACTTCTTTAACATCACATACTTCAGCTGAACATTTGCTGCAATTCATCTTGAAGGAACGTACTTTGATTACACCAGTCTGCATTTTTAAACTTTGTCAGATGATTTCTTAAAAGTCAATGTTCCTGAATCAATTTTTGATGCTGATTCCGGAAATGACTTCCATTTTTGTCTATCACGTCAGGTTTTTACAAAAAATAAGAAGTGATGTTTTCAATATTTTAATTAATGTGTAATCAAAAATCACACAATCACCATTTCATATGTAAGTATTTGGTTACACACTTTAAAAATATACTAAAAAGAAGTGTCCTAATAATTTTATGACTATTCTTTAATAAAACGAAAAGCAAACAGTGTTCCATTAAATAAACTTTCTCCTTTTTGACTTTCTTGCAAATTCTCCTTCATCAATTCTGTCCTTCTTCAACATCTAACAACAGTCTGCTATCATATTTTCATTCCATCTTTCCTGGTACCTATTCTCCATCTCTTTAATATCCTGATGAAAGTGTTCACCGTGCTCTTCACTGTAATGTCCCAGATTTTCCGGAAAGTGCTCAATATCGGAGTGTAGAAAGTACATTTTTTTACCTTTGTTACAAATACAAATACAATGCCACAACAGGCAAAATGCCCAACGAGGTGGCTGATAAAAAGATGCCCATAAAATATATATGGATGTCATATATTTAAAAAAAAAACAGCAACCCAATTAAAAATGCAATTAACACAAATTATAAAAAACATATACACATGATAAAATGTTATACGATGCCCATAAAGAATACTTATGGTTGTCTTATTCTAAGAATGGATAGCTTCTCGATTTACCCCAACATGTTTATCGTATTTCTTTTTAAACGTGTCAATTGTGTTACAATTTACTACCTCTGGGGGTAAGCTATTCTATTTATTAACAACCCTATTAGAGAAAAATTCCCTGCGACACCATAACCTTGCATTGTCCCTCACCAATCGATACTGGTGTCCCCTTGTAAAAGCAGTCGATTGGCGGTGTACTAAAAGTTCATGGTCCATCCTATCCATCCCATTGAAAATTTTGAACACTTCGATCATATCTCCTAGACACCTGTGTTCATCCAATGTAAACATATTCAAAAAGTGAAGTCTCTCTTCATAACTCAAGCCCTGTGTGCCAATAAGGACACGCGTAGCTCTTCTCTGCACCCCTTCAACCAATTCTATGTCCCTCTGTAGGTATGGTCTCCAAAACCTTACAGCATACTCCAGTCCAGGATGAACTAAGCCTCGAAAAAGCGGAAGAATGACTTTAGGAGAACGCGAAGAGACCTTTTTGAAAATGAGACCAAGCATTCTATTCGCTTTTTTGACCACCGCTGAACAATGTTCAGAAAACCTAAGTTGCTCGTCAATGAGAATTCCCAAATCGGTGACCCTAGTTGCATCCAGGATAGTGACACCATTCAACTCATAAGAGAACCGTGGGTTGTTCGCCATGCTCCATTCATTTGCCCATGCTGCAATCCTGTTTAAGTTGGTCTGGAGCAACCCCCTATCGCTTTCATTCCCGATTACCCCCATTAGCTTCACATCATCTGCGAATTTGCTAGTAATCCCATCGATACCCTGATCGAGTTTATCGATAAAAAGTGAAAAAGTATGGGGCCAAGGACACTTCCTTGAGGAACTCCACTTGTGACGTCTGTCCAACCAGAGAATTTCCCGTTCACCATAACTCGTCGCGACCTATCTCTTAACCACGATTCTATCAAATTCAGCAAGTTGCCCCCAATTCCAATCTCGTGTAAACGCTTCAAGAGTTTGCCATGTTGGACCCGATAGAATGCCTTCTGGAAATCAAGGTAAACAACATCTACATTTTTGCTCTTACCCAAAGCCTTAGTCACGTGATCATAGAAGCAAAGGAGGTTAGTTACACGTGACTTCCCCTTCCTGAACCCATACTGATTATCCGACAATACATTATTCTCGTCTATCCACTTCACAAACTGCCTTTTGATGATAATTTCCAAAATTTTCGAGAGGGAGCATGTCAAACTCACTGCACGATAATTTTATACCGCTTCTCTACTACCCTTCTTAAATATCCGAACAACATTAGCAAGTTTCCAATCTCTTGGGACGATACCCTCAGCAACACTACTTCTGTATATCTGTGCGACTGGCCCCAACACAGATATACAGAAGTTATATACAACCCAACTTCTTGAAATTCTCCAACATTGTTTCAACAATGTTCTTGTAATTTGGTTATTTGTTATTTTTTATTTTTTTAAAATATATTATATTTTCAATATATAATGTTTTTTAAAATAATTTTATGTTCTTTTTAAACTTTTCCCTAAAAAGTTTTTGAAAACAGGTGAGAAGACGGTCCATGTGTCTTTTTCTCCCTCATTACTCATTTTTTCAAAATCTTTGTCCTTCATCAGTTTTTTTGATTTGAAGACCAACGAAAATTCCAATTCAATTAATTTTCCGTGCTTGATGGTGGGAAATTTCACAGAAAGGTACTTGAAGCAGAGCCCATCTTGTGGTAGAAGCCTTACAAACTGCTTCATCAAGCCCAATTTGATGTGTAATGGTGGAAGCAAGATTTTTTGGGGGTCTATGAGCGGTTCATGCAGGATATTTTTAGTCCCAGGAACAAAATTTCTCCGCTCTGGCCAAACACTCACAATCCAAATGCTTTTGCTTTGCCCGACTGTCACATTCACATAGAAAGCAAGGCATTTTTGTGTAACCCAGCTTGTTGTCCTAATAGTATTCCTATAACTATCACTACAGATGAGCCATTTGTGTAACACATACTGTGGACGTGGACAAACCCACGTCCTTTCACTTTCCGGGTGAACGCCCTAGACCACTAGACCCGAATCTCTCAATTTTTCCTTGGAGCTTGCATACACTGAAAGGGACCGTACATGGACGGCCGGACCAGACTCAGGCCAAGCTCACAACTGCTGACGCTGCCACCAGATGGCGACTTATACAAGGATGACGTCACTCTCTGCTATCATAAGTCGCCATCTGGTGGCAGCGTCAGCAGTTGTGAGCTTGGCCTGAGTCTGGTCCGGCCGTCCATGTACGGTCCCTTTCAGTGTACATGAGCTCCAAGGAAAGATTGAGAGATTCGGTGCCTCTGTAGTCTAGTGGTCTAGGGCGTTCACCCGGACAGTGAAAGGACGTGGGTTCTCGATTCCCCGTCAGAGGCAGTTGAATTTTCTCTCTTTCCAAAATATATCTTCGCAACAGCCAGTTGTTAAAACCTTCGTATGATAGCGGAGAGTGATGTCATCCTTGTATAATGTACTTCCTATTGCAAAAAGTTTTCAAATGACATGTAGTTTCTTAAAATTTCATTTTTTTTTTGAGGAGTCATGAAAAATTTTGGTTTGTGAAAAATTCCATATCTATACAGCAAATAATCCTGTCTAAGACAGACACTGTATGAGATGGAAACCGGTCCTGAATGGAATCAAAGGGTAGTCTGTTCGATGATTAGTGCTTTGATGTGCACCTTTATAAAACAGAAATCTGTTAAAAAAGTAAAATCTTTTATAAAACAAAATTTTCATCTCAGTCTCTTGGCGTTCTGTTTCATACAGATTTCACTATATTTAATTTCCATAATAAATTACAACTTTATCTTTTTTTTCCAACTATTATGTATTGCTAGTCATTTAGTGAAGATAAAATGGAAAGAGCAAGCAGTAATTGTATAAAAAAAAAGTCTTATATAATGTCGAAAGACCATCAAAACTGTCTGATACAGCATGTTTATACAACCTCTGACAATAAAGTTTGGTGAATGAAGTCAGAATGGCCGATCTGGCAACACTGGCAAAGCAAAACGCTGCACATGCCTAGCACCTGTTGCCAACGTTGTTCAGTTGAGTGTCGTTTGTGTTCCGTGAAAGACTTGTTTTACAAAGTGCTTGTTTAGTGCGTTGGTTCGTAACTGAGAACAGGAAAATGAACGAACAAAAGATCAATTTATTGTCACTGAGGATGAGTCCTGGTGTCTCAGGTACGACCCTGAAACGAAACGGCAAAGCATGGAATGGCGTTCTCCTGCATCACCTCGTCGGGAAAAGGTCAGAGCAGGAAAATCACGCATCAAAACGATGCTAATCACCCTTTTTGATAGTCAAAGCATTATCCACAAGGAATTTCTAGCTGAGGGAACAACGATGAACGCTGCAAGGTACATTGAAATTTTGACCCGTTTCATGAAACGTCTACGCAGGGTACGACCTCAGTACGCACAACAAGGTTCATGGTTTCTTGTTCACGACAATGTTGCCCTCACACAGCCAATATCGTCAAACAGTTCCTGGTAAAAAAGGGGGTGGTGCAAATTGAACATCCATCATACTCGCCAGATCTCAATCCTCCAGACTTCTTCCTATTCCCACGACTCAAACTCGCTTTGAAAGGAAAGAGATTTGACGATATTCCTGACTTCCAAGGAAACATGACGAGGCTTTTGAACTCCATCCCAAAAGAAGACTTCTTGCAAAGTTTCCAGGACATGTATAGGAGATCTTAGCGGTGCATAGTAATGGGAGGTGACTATTTCGAAGGACAGTAAGGTAACTTTCGTTAACATTTCATCTACGTTAATGTTACAGGACTATTCACCGAACTTAATTGTCAGAGGTTGTAGTTTAAAATTGTACCACATTGTAAAATTCTTATCTAGTAGGTGAAGTTCTTAATTGAACAAGCTGTATATGTTTTTTTTTTAATTCTTTGCATTCTTTTGAAATGATACTTTTTTTTCAGGTAAAACTGGAAAGAGTGTTAGGTTTCACAGTTTCAAGCAATGCTGCCTTTGACTCTGAGTCACATTCAGGAGTAGTAGCATATCCTGCAGGGTAAATTATGCAATTTTATGTTCCATATTTCTTGTATAAAGTAATTGTAAGAGCAGGTTATACAAAAAACATGTAGCACTAGAAATGGGATGAATATTCGGCTTGGCCAAATATCCTAACAACAACCTAATTTTAAAAAAATAATATTAATTGGAATTTTTTGCATAAATTAAAAATTTACTGATATTTTATTTTATAGTGTATATTCCTTTCTGTGAAAGAGGTTTTGTCAGGGTGAATTTCTAGGATAAGTAAAACATGAAATTGAAAATACAATTTTACTGCAATTATATGGAAGTGAGCATGAATTAGTTACACAAGCTCACTAACTTACCTAGACAACAAAATGTATTGAGCTACTGAAAAGGGCGAAGAACATCTAGAGTGGAAAAATAAGTTGCAAATTTTATGATGCATTAATAATTGGGAGTAAATAATAGTTGACATTTTCTTAATTGGATGTAAAATTGTAACAAATGTTGAAGAAAAAATTAATTATGTAGGTACAGTGGTACCTCGGTTAACGAACTTCTTAGCTTGCAAATTTTTCTGCTGAAAAAGATTTTAGTGCCTCGGCTAATGAATACTGATTCAGCTAACAAACATTTTCGATGATATGAAAGCATGCACCAACCTGAAATAGCCACATCATGAGCTGGATTTTTGTACCAATCATCATGTGAAAATTACTGTCACTATAGCCTGATTAACAAATGTCCACCTCAGAATTTTTTTTTCAGATGTACCTACGCTTCTCTTTCTGAAATTGTTTGAAGAATTTCATATAAAATGAAAGTTCAGGATGGTTCTGTTTAATCTTTCCACCATCCCATCGAATTCCGGGTGAAGTGGAGTTGTTCACGTCTTCTCTATTCCGAGAACCATGCACATGCTGCCAAAAATCACTGAAGTGAAGTTTTTCCCTAGTCAGAATGTATCAGCATGGATACTCTGAAACAAGACACCTAATTTTGTACCAAAAATTCAGCCAGTGTCACTGCTTCTTGATCAGGAATAGGTTATGCTTCCGGCCACTTGGGAAAGTAGTCCACTACCACAAGTATGTACTTGTGACCATCTGGGTAACGGGCCAAGGATGTTGAGGCGGTTCTTTTGAACAATGCACCAATGTTGTAGTATTGATGGCAGGCCCGGGTATGCTTTGGTGATCTTTTTCGAGCGGCGCAGGTGTCACAGTTCTTGCATCACCTCTCGACATTGGTCCTGGACTCATCCCAATAGAATCGTTCACGGACTTTCTCTAGCATCTTGGTTTTGCCAAAATGTTCACCGGTCAGGCTTCCATGCAACTCATTCAAAACTTCTGTCACACAGCCTCTTGGTAGAATGACTTGCCATGTGAATGTCTTTTCGTCCTCAGAGTCCCATTTGTGGTACATCATGTCATCTCTAGGGAGTCCCATAGCACCCAATATCTCGGTCGTCATACTGGAAGAGGCGGCATCTTGCCATGTTTATTTATTTCCTATGGATTCCTATGAAGTCCATTATTGTTTGTATTTCCAGGTGTTCTCATCACTCCAAAGATTGACACTTGAGATATCTGTCTCAATATAGGGTTCACCATTCTGTACTTCTCTTCTGCTTTATGGCAGTGGCAACAGTTCTGTGGACTCTGCCCTCTCGTCAGGGCTTTGACATTTTCATGCACTGTTTCTTTACAAGGCTGGACCTTCCTCTTCATGCCATCTGACTCTGGCAAAAGAACAGTTCTGATTCCGTCATCGTTGGTGACCACATCAGGAATGAACTTTTTTTCTGCTCTTGGAATGGCCATTACCTTCCATAGAAGAACTTCGTCATGACCACATCTGAGTAGGGCGATGTGTTTCTTCTTTGTGTGTAACTGGTCATTCCTCATGTCCAAGGAAATACCATGTTTCCTTAGCAAGTCTATTTTGACGATGCACAGGTCTTTTATGTCGGCCACAAAGACGATATGTTGATAGGTGACTGTGACAAACTTTTCTGGAGACTTCAAATTTTCTGCGCACAGTCATCTGACTATCTGCAGTGTCAATGATGGTGGCACATAGAGAAGTCATTGCTGTAATTTTTGAGCCAGGTTCATCCTAACGGTGCTCACATTGGCTCCAGTGTCTATGACCATCCTACATAGAGTCCATGGTCTCCACCACATAGCTGAGAGATGTGGTACACTCAGCATGGCATATCTCTTGTTCTGGCAGCCGTGACTGAGCGACCACAGCTCCTTGGGTGGGTTTTTTTCCATGGCATTTCCAGCACACCAACAGAGCCGTATTTATGATTTTGCCGCCCCCTCCCTTTCAGTCTAACTTCCCCGCCGCTGTGGTGGTCGAGTGGTCATAGTGACGGACTCGCATCGCGGGGACCCAGGTTCGAGCCCCACCATTGCCACAGTGGTGGTCGGCTGAAGTTGGTTTTCTGTGGTTCCCAACTTTGAGGCGCAAATGCGAGCCGATCTCCCCGTTAAAAAGTCTCGCCACAGAGAGCAACGGTCCTACAAACAGTACAAATATTCAGTCACTACACATCACTCACTTCACTTCTGAGATATAGATGGCAGCACTGAAAAATCATACACAACACTAGCTACGCACTCAGACTATTAGGTACACATACTTACACTTCCGACACAACTCACTAGGTAGTAAATTGCCTATGGCGATAGACCTGAGTTGTGCTCGGTTTAAAAAAAAAATGAATGGTGAACGACACGAATGGTTTCATAATGGTTTCATAATATATATATATATATATAACCACATGTAGTTTATATTTTATATATATTCATTTTTTTTAAGTATAAATATAACCAGCCAGATCGTGTCAACCAAAACACCAAGACCGAAGCTGATCCTTAGCTAAGGCTCGCTTCAGACAATCCCCCATTTAAACCAAGCCCACATTGCTCACCAAAATAGGTTTAGGGTGAGACGACTCGACCTGGCAGTTATATATATGTATATAAATGTGTGTATATGTGTATTTTTTTTTCTCTTTCCTCTATTCAAGTTCTTCATGCATTTCATGTCCACAACACACCTGCGTACTCATATTGTCGTATTCATGTTGCTCACCGAATAAGGTGCCACGGGTGATCTTTAATTGTATATACTCCCCCACACAATACTTCTATTTTGTATATTTTCATTAAATCCACCGGAGTGAGTGAACTCAACCCAATAAAACTGATGCTGGCTTCTAGTCCGCAAGTTATCAAACCCATTTGCTCACCAATAAGGTGTTAAGCGAGATGACTCGCTCCGATGGATATATATATATATATATATATATTTTTTTTTTTTTTTTCTTATTTCACAATAAGATTCTCATTTCTTTTTCTTTTTGTATCCTGTGTATATAATATGGCAAGTGTAACATAACAGATGAGATGGCATGGGGGGGGGGGCCTCAATTGCTTTTAAAACATACTTCCATCCTAATATGTGTACATTCATCTTAACTAAACCCCGAAACATCTCCAACTCCTAGTCCCATCTCGTCTGTAATCACCACAAAATTTGTTAATCGTGACAGTACCCAATTGTCCGGGGAAAATATGTTGTAAAAGTTAATATGTGTTTTTTTTTTTTGACACAAAATAAAGTGTTCCAGACTCTGCCACGAAGCTGGGCTGGAAGAGATCTCGGCAACTGGAAAGTCCAGTGGCAAAGTTCTGGTGTTCATTCATTCGGTCTAACTTCCTCCCCCCTTTAACCCCTTTCATGCCATTCTAATAAATCATAAACAAAAGACAAAAAAAGTGGTACTGTATATAGTTGCACCTCAATTTCAATTTTTTTGTTCTGTATTCGTATCCTATTCCGATCCATAATGATTTCATATAACGAGGCGGAGTGCTCATATACACATCGATCAAAAGCACAAATTTAATTTGACGAATGTATGGTGCATACATTAGAATATGAAGGTATCTCAGCACCAATCAATGGTGCCAAGATACTTTGTGCGTACTTGGTTATAGTCTAGCAACACAATCAATAATGCATTACACAATATCTATACCAGTGCCGGATTAATAGCCCACCCCGAAAAGGTTTACATCCCGGAAGGGACAAAGCCTGGGTCGTGTCTGGTCTGACAGAGGATTAATAGCCCCGTGCACAAAAGAAGATATTGGGCCCCTGTTAAATTAGTAAAAAGTGTGAATTTTGGGTTTTTCGAGGTTCTTTAGATGTCGGGGCCCCATTAAATCCACCTCTGATCTATACATATGTTTAACTGTACGTCCTAAAGTGTATTTTGAAATAATGAAATACTTTTACAAAATTGTCTCGTGGACCGATTAAAATTCTAGATGGGGCCCACTCATGTGACTAGATTGTTCACTCATGTGATTTAAATTCTTGCATTACTTGAATATACAGACTGTATATTTGAGATGTACACATATATTTTTTTATTCCGGTATGTGTAGCTTAATACAGTATCATATTTCTTGAAATAATCAGCACATGAACGTATGCGTCGCTGTATCGGAAAAAAATAACCATCAATATATGACATTTTGTTTATGGATATAAGGCCCTCATCCGCCGTATATTTATAATATAAAATTTATTAAATGCTTATTTTTAATTTCGGAAATACTTGCTGAATGCTCAGTAATGCTTGCCAATTTTAAAAATGCTACTCTATTAATTGACAATTGAATATCATGTGGTTCAATAGGCCAGTCTCTTGGAAATTGTGTACTTTGAAACGAAAATGAACATACGTGTCGCATTGAATTTGTTCATTGTGTGTCAATGTGTCTTCCTGGTCACTTGCAACGACGCATGCCAAAACCCTTACTGCAATGAAAATGTGGCATCGTGTTTCTTGCGGTATTTAACTTTTTTCAAATTGCCTTCTTTCTAACCACATTGAACATTGAAGGACTATGATGATCTGATAGATTATGATGAGCTTGGAGACTCAGAAGAAACGGATTAAAAATTTTGAATCAATTTCTATTGTAAATTTTCGTAAGATATTCATTTTGCATGAAAATATAAGAATTCGTAATACTGTATACAATTCATAAAAATGTGGGTTCTGCCAAGCTCCATATATTTGTCCCCCCTTTTTTTCCAGGAAAACGTCACATGAGGAGAGCTGTCCTTAGGACCAGTAAACGAAATCGTGTGACCCCGCCTACCATTCAGTACTATGATTTCTTTATATTCCAATGAGTGACTGCAATCAGATTTTGTTCTGGATTGACCAGCTTCATCCCATTTCGGTTCCCAAACAAGTTTAAAAAATCGTATTGTAATCGAATTCATCTATTCAATTTATAGCCACTTAACACTGTTTCTATCTCCCCAGATGGTCAACCATAACCCAGAGACTCTCACCAAAGCCCCGACCGGTGCCATTAAATCATCTTTGTTGCAGAAGATTCTTTCTCATATGGCGGGTGATGTTAAAATCAGTAGAATGTTCTTTTTTACTTTCAAAGCGAGCAGAAATTGAGTTATTGAAAAGATGTTTTGTGGTCAGCTGGGAAGGGTGCGGCAGCCTCCAGTCACGGAAAGAATCTTTCTTTTTCTTCTTCTTGACCTCTGTACCAACACCCTCCATAGAAAGCCCTCCAAAGAAGATGCGCCCCTCTTTAGGAGGATCTTGGCTGAACTCATCTTTTTTCCAACACCTTCAGTAATCTGAAATGAGTACTGCTTTGCTTCGCTGGATGCCTACTCGCCCTCCCACCTCTACTTGTGACAATACTATTTGGGAAGGCGGTGAATAACACTGTAAATAGGAAGGTTAGACAATCATATATTTTTTACTTCAACGGCAATCTGTGTGGAAAAAACACAAAAAATAAGCAAAATGGTTTAATAATTATATATTATTTATGATAGAAATGACACATGGTACTTCCACGCATTTACAAAACGTGAATCAAAAAAAGTTTCTCTCTCTCCCCTCTTTCTATACTCCAAAATTCACTGCCCCTCCAAATTTGCCACTCTGGGCCCGCTCAGTCCCCCTGTAAATACACTACTACACACCAGTGGCTTTTTTTTCCGGTTCCCACAACCATTTGTGGCGTTTTTCAGGAATTCCTTCAGTTACCTGATGTAATATGTGATATAGATTACCCCATGACCGCACCTTGTACTACTCGTTGCTCTCTCCTCGAAGCTTAATAGGCTGCTTCAAACTTCATAGCATAGACCAGGGCACTTTTCACGTCCTTGTATATTCCCAGATGCAACGTGTGCTGGATGTCCGGATCCATGACTGAATTTATGAAGCATTGTATGGTCAATCCAGTGGCGTTGCCAGGGAAAGCTCCCCCCCCCCCCCATGAGAGCTTTCCTATTCTTCTAAATTACTTTTGATCCCTTAAAAAGAAAAATCAGAAAAAATGAAATTCTCTATTTTCTACCTCCAGTGACTGAGCGGATGAATACCCCTAAGTGAGGAAGATAAGATATTTCATTTACATGCTGCTTCTTGTATTTTCATTTTGACTGGACTTGTGCTGTTCATTTGAGAGAGAGAGAAATACAGGAATTTCCTTGCTATCATTTTTTTAAATTTCTTTTAAGCTCTGCATCTGAAAACATGGTCAGAGTATCTCCCCCACTTCTAAAAAACAATATTTTGTGTACTTTGCAAGCTGTTTTTGTCCGCTGTTGATCATTCAAGCTAGAGCTCCTAAAAATGTCTTTTTTGCCACCTTAGTTCTGAGGACCAAACACTCATTCTGTTGTGAGGTGGTCTCATAGAGCTTTGTCTAAGGTGCATACTGAAAAAATTAGGTATAATACGGAACCTATTATGGAAAGAACACTGAATAATAGCTAGAGTTTGAGCTCATAAAAATACCAACTCATCTACAGATGCCTAGGATAGAATTGGATCTTCTAGAAATACTGCCTTATCTCTATAGGCACCTTAGCTAGAATTACTAGCATGCGCATAGGTCAGTGTCAGAAATTGAGAAAAGATGAAAAGCAACTCTCAGATTCTCTGATCCCTAAAACAACCAATACCACACACAATGAGGATAGTTATAGAATCTGGAAGAGTTGTTTCTTGAAGATGGGTAAAATGAAAAAAAAAGAAGCTATAATAGGCCCAATAGCTTTTTAAATGCGGAGAATGAGATAAGGAAATGACAACAATCTATATTATGTGATAAGTGCGATGAAAACAACCTAGTTGATAGATTGATGAATTTGGTGTTTTGGTTTAAAAAAAGTGACTTCATCAAAATTGCCACCTTTTTGTATGCTGTGTTTAATCTCAATCAGCTGTTTGTCTCGGACAGTTGAGCAGTGAGTTGGACAGATTATCCCTTGAATAAGTTATGGCTGATGCCTTTATTTACAGACGTGCCAACTTTTGAAGTCCAGAAATTCTCCCGAGCACCCCACACCCCTACAGCCTCAATAAAACCAGGGTTCGTACAGTGCTTAAAAACTCCTTAAAAGTCATTAATTTTCATTTCATTTTCAAGGACCCTTAAATTCCTTCCAGCTGTTTCTAAA